>NC_053027.1:377961635-378261635 GCF_003073215.2 Triticum urartu | reverse complement strand
CGTATAACCCGTAGACATGTTAGGGGTAGTATTGATGCTCCATATCACAGAGGGCAACTCCCCCGCCCAACAACCTGCCATCCGTTGTAAAGGAACCATAAGCCGGGGCTTGAGACCTTTCAAGATTTCCTGATTGGCTCTTTCAGCTTGACCATTGGATTGGGGTGAGCTACTAATGAAACATCAAGACGGATATGCTCACATTGGCAGAATTCCTCCATAGCACCCTTGGACAGATTGGTACCATTGTCAGTTATAATGTTGTGTGGAAAGCCAAAACGAAAGATCACCTTTTCATGAATTGAACCGATGTTGTCGTGGAATTGTCACGGCAGATGTCCTTAGTGTCAGGACTTAGTCGCGAGGCCAACGCATCTATGCGGTAGCTTGAAGGGGTTGGTCGGAATCGAGAGACGCAAGGCGGATCATCACACAAGACGAGGGTTTAGACAGCTTCGGGCCCCGGGAAACATCATCCGAAATAGCCCTACATGTTGTTTGTGGCTAGGTCTCATTATGCTCATGAGGGAGTCGCCGCATAAGCCGGGTCATACCGCGGGGTATATCCCCGACAGATGTGGTTGCATCACACTTACTAACCGGCTCTGCCTCAACCCACTTTGTGAATTTGTCAACTGCCACCAGAAGGTGTGTCTTTTTATCTTTGGATCTTTTGAAAGGTCCAACCATGTCGAGCCCCCAGACTGCAAACGGCCAAGTAATTGGAATCATCCGCAATTCTTGAGCCGGCACGTGTGCCCGTTGTGAGAATTTCTAGAACCATCACATTTACTGACCAGATCCTCCGCATCAGCGTGAGCCGTCAGCCAGTAAAATCCATGGCGGAAGGCTTTAGCTACAAGGGACTTTGAACCGGCATGATGGCCACAATCTCCTTCATGGATTTCACGAAGAATTTCTTGACCTTCCTCAGGAGAGACACAACGTTCAAACACTCCTGTGACTCTGCGATGATGCAACTCACCATTGGCAATTGTCATTGATTTAGACCATTGGGTTATCTGTCTAGACAAGGTTTCATCTTCAGGCAACTCGCCCCGGGTCATATAAGCCAAATATGGCATTGTCCAATCTGGGATGACGTGAAGAGCCGCCACCAATTGTGCTTCCGGGTCTGGAACAGCCAAGTCTTCCTCCATAGGAAACTTGACAGAAGGGTTATGCAAGACATCTAAGGAAGTGTTAGGTGGCTTAAAGCATCAGCCGCTTCATTCTTTCTACAATCAATGTGCTCCACTTGGTAACCCTTGAAGTGTCCAGCAATGGCATCAACTTCACGGCGATAAGCCGCCATGAGAGGATCCTTGGAATCCCACTTGCCTGATACTTGTTGAGCCACCAAATCTGAGTCGCCAAAGCACCTTACCTAGCTTAAGCTCATCTCATTAGCCATTTAAAGACCATGGAGAAAGGCCTCATACTCAGCTGCATTGTTAGTACAGGGAAACATCAACCGTAGCACATAACAAAATTTGTCACCTCGAGGGGAAGCTAAAATAACTCCAGCCCCCGAACCCTCCAATTGCCTGGACCCATCAAAATGAATAGTCCAATATGTGTTGTCCGGCTTCTCTTCAGGCATCTACAGCTCTGTCCAATCATTGATGACGTCCACTAGTGCTTGAGATTTGATAGCAGTGTGTGGCACATACTTTAAACCATGAGGCCCAAGTTCAATGGCCCATTTGGCGACTCGTCCTATGGCTTCTCTATTTTGAATGATATCTCCTAAAGAAGCAGAACTAACCACAGTGATGGGATGACCCTGAAAATATTGCTTAAGCTTTCGGCTTGCCATGAACACCCCATAAACGAGCTTTTGCCAGTGCGGATATCTTTGCTTGGACTCAATAAGAACCTCACTGACATAGTAAACCGGCCATTGAACCGGATATTCCTTGCCAGCCTCCTTGCGCTCGACTACAATGACCACACTGACAACATGTGTGTTAGCAGCCACATACAATAATAATGGCTCTTTATCAATAGGAGCAGCAAGGACCGGTGGCTCAGTGAGTTGTTTCTTCAAATCTTCAAAGGCAGCGTTAGCAGCATCGCTCTAGACGAAGTCGTCTGTCTTCTTCATCATCTGATACAGCGGTATGGCCTTCTCACCTAACTGGCTTATGAACCGGCTTAAAGCAGCAATACGACCTGCCATACGCTGAACATCATTAATACACGCCGGTTTAGCCAAAGAAGTGATTGCCTTGATCTTCTCTGGGTTAGCCTCGATGCCTCTGTTGGAAACCAGAAAACCCAAAAGCTTGCCCGCTGGCACTCCAAAAACACACTTGGCCGGGTTAAGCATCATCTTGTAGACCCGGAGGTTATCAAAGGTTTCCTTCAAATCACTTATCAAGGTCTCCTTTTCTTTGGACTTCACCATAATGTCGTCCACATAAGCATGAACATTGCGCCCAATCTGATTGTGAAGACAGTTCTGCACACATCGTTGATAAGTCGCTTGGGCACTTTTAAGCCCAAAAGGCATAGACACATAGCAGAAGGCTCCAAACGGAGTGATAAAAGTCATCTTCTCCTGGTCCTTAACCGCCATCTTGATCTGATGATAACCAGAATAAGCATCCAAAAAGCTCAAATGCTCACAACCCGTCGTAGCATCAATGATTTGATCAATACGAGGGGGAGCGAAGGGATCAGCCGGACAAGCCTTGTTTAAGTCCGTGTAATCCACACACACATATGCCAGGTACCGTTCTTTTTAAGCATGAGCACCAGGTTAGCCAACCATTCTGGATGGAAAACTTCAATAATGAACCCGGCTGCCAAGAGCCGGGCCACTTCCTCACCAATGGCTTTACGCCTCTCCTCATTGAACCACCGAAGAAATTGCTTGACCGACTTATACTTTGGATCAATATTGAGAGTGTGCTCAGCGAGTTCTCTCGGTACACCCGGCATGTCAGAAGGTTTCCATGCAAAGATGTCCCGGTTCTCATGGATGAACTCGATGAGCGCGCTTTCCTATTTCGGATCTAGATTAGCACTAATACTGAACTGCTTAGACGAGTCGCCTGGAACGAAATCGACAAGTTTGGTGTCATCAGTCGATTTAAACTTCAGCACTGGCTCATGTTCTGTGGTCGGCTTCTTCAAGGACGTCATGTCGGTCGGGTCAACATTGTCCTTGTAGAACTTCAACTCCTCTGTTGCACAAACAGATTCGGCGTAAGCAGCATCGCCTTCCTCACATTCCAAGGCTATCTTCCGACTCCCATGCACTGTGATGGTGCCCTTATGACCCGGCATCTTGAGCTGCAAATAAACATAACACGGCTGTGCCATGAATTTGGCATAAGCCGGCCGTCCAAACAGGGCGTGATACGGGCTCTTGATTTTGACCACCTCAAAACTTAACTTTTCAGCCCTAGAATCATGCTCATCTCCAAAGGCTACTTCCAGTTCAATTTTACCCACTGGGTACGCCGACTTACCAGGCACTACTCCATGGAAAACAGTGTTGGACCTCTTAAGATTTTTGTCAGTCAACCCCATGCGGCGGAAAGTCTCATAATAGAGGATGTTGATGCTATTGCCTCCGTCCATGAGCACCTTAGTGAATTTACACCCACCAACCTGAGGTGCCACCACCAAGCCCAGGTGACCCGGATTGTCAACTCGGGGAGGGTGATCTTCCCTACTCCATAGAATAGGCTGCTCAGACCATCTCAAATAACAAGGAACTATCGGCTCAACAGCGTTCACAGCCCTCTTATGAAGCTTCTGATCCCGTTTGCCCAAACTAGTGGTGAAGACTGATAACCCACAAGTATAGGGGATCGCAACAGCTTTCGAGGGTAGAGTATTCAACCCAAATTTATTGATTCGGCACAAGGGGAACCAAAGAATATTCTCAAGTATTAGCAGCTGAGTTGTCAATTCAACCACACCTGGAAACTCAGTATCTGCAACAAAGTGTTTAGTAGCAAAGTAATATGATAGTGATGGTAACGGTAACAAAAGAGTAATGAAAGCAAAGTAATGTTTTTGGTATTTTGTAGTGATTGTAACAATAGCAACGGGAAAGTAAATAAGCGTAAACTAGTATATGGAAAGCTCGTAGGCATTGGATCAATGATGGATAATTATGCCGGATGCGGTTCATCATGTAACAATCATAACATAGGGTGACACAGAACTAGCTCCAGTTCGTCAATGTAATGTAGGCATGTATTCCGAATATAGTCATACGTGCTTATGGAAAAGAACTTGCATGACATCTTTTGTCCTACCCTCCCGTGGCAGCGGGGTCCTAATGGAAACAAAGGGATATTAAGGCCTCCTTTTAATAGAGAACCGGAACAAAGCATTAGCACATAGTGAATACATGAACTCCTCAAACTACGGTCATCACCGGTAAGTATCCCGATTATTGTCACTTCGGGGTTAACGGATCATAACACATAATAGGTGACTATAGACTTGCAAGATAGGATCTAGAACTCTCATATATTGATGAAAACATAATAGGTTCAGATCTGAAATCATGGCACTCGGGCCCTAGTGACAAGCATTAAGCATAGCAAAGTCATAGCAACATCAATCTCAGAACATAGTGGATACTAGGGATCAAACCTAAGAAAACTAACTCAATTACATGGTGAATCTCACCCAACCCATCACCGTCCAGCAATCCTACGATGGAATTACTCACGCACGGCGGTGAGTATCATGAAATTGGTGATGGAGGATGGTTGATGATGACGACGGCGACGAATCCCCCTCTCCGAAGCCCCAAACGGACTCCCGATCAGCCCTCCTGAGAGGTTTTAGGGCTTGGCGGCGGCTCCGTATTGTAAAACGCGATGATTTCTTCTCTCTTATTTTTTTCTCCCCGAAAGCAGTTATATAGAGTTGGAGTTGGAGTCGGGGGGTCTCCAGGGGGGCCACGAGGTAGGGGGCGTGCCTTGGGGGGCGCCCCCACCCTCGTGAGAAGGGTGTGGGCCCCCTGGTCTTCATATTTGGCGAGGATTTTTTATTATTTATTGTAAGATATTCCATGGAGTTTCAGGTCATTCCGAGAACTTCTATTTTCTACACATAAAACAACATCATGGCAATTCTGCTGAAAACAGCGTCAGTTCAGGTTAGTTCCATTCAAATCATACAAGTTAGAGTCCAAAACAAGGGCAAAAGTGTTTGGAAAAGTAGATACGTCGGAGACGTACCAACTCCCCCAAGCTTAAACCCTTGCTTGTCCTCAAGCAATTTAGTTGACAAACTGAAAGGAATAAAGAAAAACTTTTACAAACTCTGTTTGCTCTTCTTGTTGTAAATATGTCAAGCTAGCATTCAAGTTTTCAGCAAAGATTATAACTAACCACATTTGCAATAATTCTCAGGTCTCATGTTTACTCATATCAATAGCATAATCAACTAGCGAGCCATAATAATAAAACTCGGATGACAACACTTTCTCAAAACAATCATAATATGATATAACAAGATGGTATCTCGCTAGCCCTTTCTGAGACCGCAAAACATAAATGCAGAGCACCTTTAAAGATCAAGGACTGACTAGACATTGTAATTCATAGTAAAAGAGATCTAATCATAGTCACACCCAATATAAATTAATAGTAATGAATGCAAATGACAGCGGTGCTCTCCAACTGGTGCTTTTTAATAAGAGGGTGATGACTCAACATAAAAGTAAATAGATAGGCCCTTCGCAGAGGGAAGCAGGGATTTGTAGAGGTGCCAGAGCTCGGTTTTGAAATAGAGGTGAATAACATTTTGAGCGGTATACTTTCATTGTCAACATAACAACCAAGAGATGGCGATATCTTCCATGCTACACACATTATAGGCGGTTCCCAAACAGAATGGTAAAGTTTATACTCCCCCTCCACCAACAAACATCAATCCATGGCTTGCTCGAAACAATGAGTGCCTCCAACATACATCAGGTCGCGGGGGGAGTTTTGTTTGCAATTATTTTGATTTAGTTTGCATAAAGCATGGGACTGGGCATCCCGGTGACCAGCCATTTATCTCGTGAGTGAGGAGCGGAGTCCACTCCTCTTGAGAATAACCCGCCTAACATGGAAGATACAGACAGCCCTAGTTGATACATGAGCTATTCAAGCATACAAAACAGGATATTAATTTGAAGGTTTAGAGTTTGGCACATAGAAATTTACTTGGAACAGCAGGTAGATACCGCATATAGGAAGGTATAGTGGACTCATCTGGAATAACTTTGGGGTTTTAAGGGATTGGATGCACAAGCAATATTCCCTCTTAGTACAGGTGAAGGCTAGCAAAAGACTGTGAAGCGACCAGCTAGAGAGCGACAACAGTCATGTACATGCATTAAAACTAATAAACATTGGATGCAAGCATGAGTAGGATATAATCCACCATCAACATAAATATCGTGAAGGCTATTTTGATTTGTTTCAACTACATGCGTGAACATGTGCCAATTCAAGTCACTTAAATCATTCAGAGGAGGATACCACCCTATCATACCACATCATATCCATTTTAATAGCATGTTGGCATGCAAGGTAAACCATTATAACTCATAGCTAATCAAGCATGGCACAAGCAACTATGATCTCTAATTGTCATTGCCAACATGTTTATTCATAACAAGCTGAATCAAGAACGATGAACTCATCATATTTGCAAAAACAAAAGAGGTCGAGTTCGTACCAGCTTTTCTCATCTCAGTCAGTCCATCATATATCATCATAATTGCCTTTCACTTGCACGACCGAACGATGTGAATAATAATAAGAGTGCACGTGCATTGGACTAAGCTGGAATCTGCGAGCATTTCAATAAACAGGAGAAGACAAAGCAATATGGGCGCTTTTGTCAGGTAAACAATAATGCATATAAGAGCCATTTCAACAATTTAATCATGGTCTTCTCCTACTGACCCCCAAAGAAAGAAAAGAAATAAAACTATTTACATGGGAAAGCTCCCAACAAGCAAAAGAAGAACAGGAAATATTTTTGGGTTTTCTTTTTAATTACCACTACAACATGGTAGATTAAAAGCTACAACTAATTTTTTTGGTTTTTCTTAAGGTTTATTAAACACACAAGAAGAAAGCATAAAAGGAAATAAACTAGCATGGATGATACAATGAAAAAGTATGAGCACCGACATCTAGCAATGAGTGTGTGTGAACATAAATGTAATGTCGGTGAGAAATACGTACTCCCCCAAGCTTAGGCTTTTGGCCTAAGTTGGTCTATGGCCACGGCTGGCCTGACGGATATCCATAATAATAGTTGGGGTCGTACTGCGATGAGGAAGAAGAAGGCTCCGATTGCCACTGACTGGCAATCATCTCCGGATCCCACTGATAGTTAGACTGTCGTGAAGGATCAAATTGTGGTTCCGGTTCTGGCTCCTCGGCTGGTGCAGGGTTCCGGTAGGCGTGGATAGCCGTCAAAGGAACAAGGTACTTGCCTACAGTCAAATCAAACAAAGAAGGAGAAGGCAAGGTAATAGTCTCAGGATGATGTTTATTAAAGAACAATTGATATTTAAGCTCTCCTGCCCTATTCTTAACAATAAAATCATGTGCCACCATACTTTTATAATCTAAATAAACACGAGGCAGCACTTTTTCTTCCTTCTCAGCATGCCTAATAGGTATGTTAAAATGTGCAGCTAGGCGTGTAGCATAAATGCCTCCAAAGATGGGACCCTTAGTACGGTTCATACTTAACCGTCTAGCAATAATGTCGCCCATACTAAAAGTGTTATCACTGTATAAACCTTGGAGCAGAATAATTATATCAGGGATACTAAGGTTTCCACAGTTTCCGTGTTCAATTAAGCAACGACTAGCAAATAATGCAAAGTAACGTAAAACAGGAAAATGTATGCTAGTGATTCATGCATCGGAAACCTTCCTAGTTTCCCCTACAGTGATAGTATTAATAAATACCTCCACATCATCATGATGTGGTTCTTCTGTCTTGCCCCCAAAAGGGACTAAACAAATCCGGCAGAAATCATAAAGTGACATCTCCTTATGCTCATCATATAAATGAAACTCCACCGTAGGTGGTGAGTTCCTAGAATGAAAATGAAAGTTTTGCACAAAGGTATTTGTGAGTAAGAGATACTGATTGCATTGGTCGTGGAGGAAAGCGGTGAGGCCTGCATTATGAGCCAATTCATGAAAATCTTCATAAATCCCGACTGCTCTCAAGAAATTCTCGAAAGGCCATTCACACGCCCGAACCTCCGCGGTGCGTGGCAAATTATACTTAGGCTTCGGTGCCTTTTCCTTCGAGCTTTGGCTCGATGAGCCCCTCAATAATCTCCTCATCATTTTCTGAAAAATTCTGAAATTTTGAGTAACTTCAAAATAAAAGTAAACCAAACTCAATAATATTGATAGCAACTACTCCTACAAGTGCCTAGGGCCTATATCATACATCAAAACTACTTTTGACCATATAAATTTGACATGCAAGCTCAAGAACAGGGTCACCTAAGCAGCAAAAATTTGCAATGAATAAAGCACTAGAACAAAAACTAATTGGACCAATGGAGGAGTCACATACCAAGGAACAATCTCCCCAAACAGTTTTGTGAGAGGTGCTTTGAGCAAGGAGATCGAAAATGGCAGCAAAACGAGCGTGGACTTGGGTTTGAGCTGGTTTTTCGTGTTTGGGGGAGGAAGATGAAGTGTGTGGCTGAAAGAATAAGTGGAGGAGGGCCACCGTGGGCCTACAAGGTAGGGGGGCGCGCCCTAGGGGGATGGACGTGCCCTCCACCCTCGTGGCAAGGTGGTTGGCCCCCCTGGTGTGTATTTTGTTCCATAAATCCTCAAATATTCTATAAAAAATCATATTTAATTTTCAGGGCATTTGGAGAACTTTTATTTTTGAGGTATTTTTATATTGCACGGATAATCAGATAATAGACAGAAAGTTATTTATTTTCACTTTATTTCAACTAAATAACAGAAAGTATAGAGAGGGTACAGAAGGTTGTGCTTCTAGTTTCATCCATCTCATGCTCGTCAAAAGGAATCCACTAACAAGGTTGATCAAGTCTTGTTAACAAACTCATTCCGATTAACATGAAACCGGAGAAATTTCGAATAACACTAGGTTACCTCAACGGGGATATGCACATCCCCAATAATAAGTATATCATATTTCTTCTTGATAGTAGGAAGAGGAAATTCAAAACCTCCAAATATAATCGATGGAATTTTTCTGATAGAATTGATACTATGAACTTGAGGTTGTTTCCTCGGAAAATGTATCGCATGCTCATTACCATTAACATGAAAAGTGACATTGCCTTTGTTGCAATCAATAACAACCCCTGCAGTATTAAGAAAAGGTCTTTCAAGAATAATAGACATACTATCGTCCTCGGGAATATCAAGAATAACAAAGTCCGTTAAAATAGTAATGTTGGCAACCACAACAGGCACATCCTCACAAATACCAACAGGTATAGCAGTTGGTTTATCAGCCATTTGTAAAGATATTTCAGTAGGTGTCAACTTATTCAAATCAAGTCTACGATATAAAGAGAGAGGCATAACACTAACACCGGCTCCAAGATCACATAAAGCAGTTTTAACATAGTTTCTTTTAATGGAGCATGGTATAGTAGGTACTCCTAGATCTCCAAGTTTCTTTGGTATTCCACCCTTAAAAGTATAATTAGCAAGCATGGTGGAAATTTCAGCTTCTGGTATCTTTCTCTTATTAGTAACAATTTCCTTCATATATTTATCATAAGGATTCATTTTAAGCATATCAGTCAAACACCTACGCAAAAAGATAGGTCTAATCATTTCAGCAAGAAGCTCAAAATCCTCATCATCCTTTTTCTTGGATGGTTTAGGAGGAAAAGGCATGGGTTTCTGAACCCATGGTTCTCTTTCTTTACTGTGCTTCCTAGCATAAAGTCTCTCTTATCATAACATTGATTCTTTGATTGTGGGTTATCAAGATCAACAACAGGTTCAATTTCTACATCATTATCATTACTAGGTTGAGCATTATTATGAACATCATCATTAACATTTTCATTAGGTTCATGTTCATTACTAGATTGAGTTTCAGCATCAGAAATAGAAATATCATTTGGATTATCAGGTGGTTCAGCAATAGGTTCACTAGAAGTTTGCGCAGTTCTATCATTTTTCTTTTTCTTCTTTTTAGAAGAACTAGGTGCATCAATTTTATTTCTCTGAGAATCTTGCTCAATTCTCTTAGGGTGGCCTTCGGGATACAAAGGTTCCTGAGTCATTCTACCAGTTCTAGTAGCCACTTTAATAGCATAGTTATTTTTCTTACTATTCATCTCATTGAGCAATTCTTTTTGAGCTTTAAGTACTTGTTCTACTTGAGTGGTAACCATAGAAGCATGTTTGCTAACAAGTTTAAGTTCACCTCTAATATTAGCCATATAATCACCCAAGTATTTAATCATATCAGCATCTTGTTTTAATTGTCTACCAAAATAAGCATTGAAGTCTTCTTGTTTAACCATAAAATTATCAAACTCATCCAAGCATTGGCTAGCAATTTTAGCAGGAGGGATTTCAGCTTCATCATATCTATAGAGAGAATTTACCTTTACTACCTGTGTCGGGTTATCGAGGTCTGGAGGTTCTTCAATAAATAAAGGATTAAGACCATATGTTTCTTCGACAAGCGGTAAATTAAGACCATGTATTTCTTCAATAGGAGGTAAATTCTTAACATCTTCAACTTTAATACCTTTTTCTTTCATAGATTTCTTTGCCTCTTGCATATCTTCGGGACTGAGAAATAGAATACCTCTCTTCTTCGGAGTTGGTTTAGGAATAGGATCATTAATTGGAGCAGGAGCTGGCTTGGGAGGTGCCCAATTATTTTCATTTGTCAACATATTATTCAATAAGATTTCAGCTTCATACGGTGTTCTTTCCCTGAAAAGAGAACCAGCACAACTATCCAGGTAATCTCTAGAAGCATCGGTTAGTCCATTATAAAAGATATCAAGTATTTAATTTTTCTTAAGAGGATGATCAGGCAAGGCATTAAGTAACTTGAGCAGCCTCCCCCAAGCTTGTGGGAGACTCTCTTCTTTAATTTGCACAAAGTTGTATATTTCCTTTAAAGCAGCTTGTTTCTTATGAGCAGGGAAATATTTAGCAGAGAAGTAATAGATCATATCCCGGGGACTACGCACACAACCAGGATCAAGAGAATTAAACCATATCTTAGCATCACCCTTTAATGAGAACGGAAATATTTTAAGGATATAAAAGTAGTGAGATCTCTCATCATTAGTGAACAGGGTGGCTATATCATTTAATTTAGTAAGATGTGCCACAACAGTTTCAGATTCATAGCCATGAAAAGGATCAGATTCAACCAAAGTAATTATATCAAGATCAACAGAGAATTCATAATCCTTATCAGTAACACATATAGGTGAAGTAGCAAAAGCAGGGTCAGGTCTCATCCTAGCATTTAGAGATTGATTATTCCATTTAGCTAATAACATTTTGAGTTCATATCTATCTTTGCAAGCTAAAATAGCTAAAGAAGCATCTTGATCAAATAAATAACCCTCAGGAATAACAAGTGATTCTTCATCATCACTTTCATCTTCATAATCAGATTCAATATTTTCAATCTCTCTAGCCTTAGCAAGTCATTCCTCGAGAAAATCACTAAGTGGCATAGTAGTATCAGGTATAGAGGTAGTTTCATCATAAGTATCATGTATAGCAGAAGTAGCATCATCAATAACATGCGACATATCAGAACGAATAGCAGAAGTAGGTTTAAGTGTCGCAAGCTTACTCATAACAGAAGGTGAATCAAGTGTAGAGCTAGATGGCAGTTCCTTACCTCCCCTCGTAGTTGAGGGATAGATCTTGGTTTTTGGATCTCTCAAGTTCTTCATAGTGTCCAGCAGATATAAATCCCAAGTGACTCAAAGAATAGAGCTATGCTCCCCGGCAACGGCGCCAGAAATTAGTCTTGATAACCCACAAGTATAGGGGATCACAACAGCTTTCGAGGGTAGAGTATTCAACCCAAATTTATTGATTCGACACAAGGGGAGCCAAAGAATATTCTCAAGTATTAGCAGTTGAGTTGTCAATTCAACCACACCTGGAAACTTAGTATCTGCAGCAAAGTGTTTAGTAGCAAAGTAATATGATAGCGATGGTAACGGTAACAAAAGAGTAATGAAAGCAAAGTAATGTTTTTGGTATTTTGTAGTGATTGTAACAATAGCAAAGGGAAAGTAAATAACCGTAAACCAGTATATAGAAAGCTCGTAGGCATTGGATCAATGATGGATAATTATGCCGGATACGGTTCATCATGTAACAATCATAACATAGGGTGACACAGAACTAGCTCCAGTTCGTCAATGTAATGTAGCTATGTATTCCGAATATAGTCATACGTGCTTATGGAAAAGAACTTGCATGACATCTTTTGTCCTACCCTCCCGTGGCAGCGGGGTACTAATGGAAACTAAGGGATATTAAGGCCTCCTTTTAATAGAATCGGAACAAAGCATTAGCACATAGTGAATACATGAACTCCTCAAACTACTGTCATCACCGGTAAGTATCCCGATTATTGTCACTTCGGGGTTAACGGATCATAACACATAATAGGTGACTATAGACTTGCAAGATAGGATCTAGAACTCTCGTATATTGATTAAAACATAATAGGTTCAGATCTGAAATCATGGCACTCGGGCCCTAGTGACAAGCATTAAGCATAGCAAAGTCATAGCAACATCAATCTCAGAACATAGTGGATACTAGGGATCAAACCCTAACAAAACTAACTCGATTACATGGTGAATCTCATCCAACCCATCACTGTCCAGCAAGCCTACGATGGAATTACTCACGCACGGCGGTGAGCATCATGAAATTGCTGATGGAGGATGGTTGACGATGACGACGGTGATGAATCCCCCTCTCCGAAGCCCCGAACGGACTCCAGATCAGCCCTCCCGAGAGGTTTTAGGGCTTGGCGGCGGCTCCGTATCATAAAACGCGATGATTTCTTCTCTCTTATTTTTTTCTCTCCCCGAAAGCAGTTATATAGAGTTGGAGTTGGAGTCGGGAGTCTCCAGGGGGCCCACGAGGTAGGGGGCGCGCCCTAGGGGGGCGCCCCCACCCTCGTGAGAAGGTTGTGGGGCCCCTGGTCTTCATCTTTGGCGAGGATTTTTTATTATTTATTGTAAGATATTCCATGGAGTTTCAGGTCATTCCGAGAACTTTTGTTTTCTGCACATAAAACAACATCATGGCAATTCTGCTGAAAACAACGTCAGTCCGGGTTAGTTCCATTCAAATCATACAAGTTAGAGTCCAAAACAAGGGCAAAAGTGCTTGGAAAAGTAGATACGTTGGAGACGTATCAAACACATGATACTGTCCACTACTTAGCTGTTTTGGATTGCTCTGATATCCAGACTGCTGTTGTTGCTGACCTCCCTGGCCAGATTGCTGATTATAGCCACCTTGATTTCCTTGAGAGCCTTGAAAGGTGGAATTTGAACCGCCGCCCAGGCCATGAAAACCACCGCCACCTGAGCCGCCGCCCGGCCCATGATTGTCGTCGAACATGTTAGAGTTCTTGAAAGCCTTCATGATCGTACAGTCCTTCCACAGGTGAGTGGCTGGTTTCTACTGAGTATCGTGCCTCGGACAGGGCTCATTTAATAACTACTCAAGAGTAGGACCTGACCCGCCGGACGGGGGAGGTGGTCTCCCCTTACGTCGTTGATTGTTTCCCTGTGCATTGTCATTAGCCACAAATTCCGAGCTACCATCAGCCTTACGTTTATTATTGCCTCCTTGATTCACCGGGTTATGCTGATGACCCTTGGCATTACTGTTCTTTTTTCCCTTCCCTGTCTTCTCATCATCAGACTCAGGATCCTTGATACTATCAGAGTCGGCGTACTTGACTAGAGCCGCCATTAGCTGACCCATGTCATTACAATCGCGCTTGAGCCGCCCCAACTTCTGTTTTAGAGGCGTAAAACGGCAATTTTTCTCCAACATTAAGACTGCAGAGCCGGCATCCATCTTATCAGATGAATGTATTATGGTTTTGACCCAGCGCACCCAATGGGTCATGGACTCACCTTCCTCTTGCTTGCAATTAGTCAAATCCACAATTGACATGGGCTGCTTGCATCTATCTTTGAAGTTCTGAATAAACCGAGCCTTTAACTCTGCCCATGAACTAATAGAATTAGGCGGCAGCCCCTTTAACCAAGTGCGGGTCGTCCCGTACAACATCATGGTGAAGTACTTGGCCATTGCAGCGTCACTGACCTCCAATAGTTCCATGGCCATCTCATAACTTTCAATCCACGCCCCGGGCTGTAAATTGGCCGTGTAATTAGGCACCTTTCGAGGCCCCTTGAAATCCTTAGGCAAACGTTCGTTACGCAGAGGCGACACCAAGCAAGGGACACCTCCTATCCTCATGGTCACGCCTGCCTCAAGAGAAGTCGTCGGATAAACCAGAAAAGACTGGTAAGCTGCCCGCTAAGCCGCCGGCTCAGCTGCCTGTTGAGCCGTCCGCTCAACCTCTTGGCGAATCCTGTCCTGGTCAACCAAGTTAGGAGCTCCATCACGCATCGGGTCATGCCCGCACGGCTGGTCACGACACCGGGCATTGCTTGAAACGGCTGCTGAATCTATATGCCTGCTATAACTCGGGCTCCGTCTTGGGCGAGGGGTTGAATGAATCTTGTCTCGACTATAAGAATATGCCTCCTACTGCGCCAGAGCCGCCTGAACAAGTTCTCTAACCCTTCGTGTTTCAATTGCCGTCGGAGAGTCGCCCTCCGCCGGAAGAGCCTCCAATCGTGTCGCCGCAGGGATCATGTTTTCCAAAGGGTTGGAATAATGACCCGGTGGTGTTGGTACATAATGAGGTGGAGCAGTATTCATGCAAGGAGGTTCCATCACCGTGGTTGAACCGGCGTCCCTGCCCCGGGCGTTCTGACCCGGTTTACCTCTGGCGGGTTGCTGGGGCCTGCACCGGGTGTGCGGAAGAGGTTTCTAGGATCATAAGTCAGAGGCAGACGAGATTGAGTTTTCTGGTGCCTTCTCCTCATGACCTCATTTGATGCATTCAGATCCATCGTAAGCTGGAAAGCCTCTGATTGAATCTGCTGAGCCCGAGCATCCAAAGCCGCCTGCTCTGCGGCCATCCCGACGTCCTCCGCTGCTAGGTTTTCCTTGGCTTGTGCTACCTCCTCACGTAACCGTGCCACTTCTGCATCATGTTGAGCCTGATCCGCTGGGTTAACCACGACAATTAACAGGGTTGTCATCCTATCCATGAGATCCATCAGTACCTGAGACGGTGGGCGCACAGGGCCTCCTGCCCCGGCCACCGGTGACCCGGAGGTTATAGCTGCCGCAGCCGTAGAGTCTTGAACGGGTTGTGTGCCAGTCATGAAGATCCCTGCCCTGCTTGGTGGCTCAAAGGGGTCCGGAATACTGCTGCCATCGGAACAGCCCCCAAGCCCACCATCTTGCAATTGATACAATGAATTCGTCTCACCTGTGGACGACTCACCATCAGAGTAGACAGTCGTCTCACCGCCAGACACAGATCCTTCAGAAAATTCTCCTCCATGGATGCATCCCACGAACGCACGCTTCATGGCGAGCTGAGTCCGGGCGGGTCTCGCACGCTGAGCCGTCTCGATGATGTCGGTGCAGATGTCCGGCTCAGGGCCCGGCTCGCCGATCTGGCCGATGAAGATGTGGATTCCGCCGAAGGGGACCTGCTACCCGTACTCAATTGAGCCGGCATCGGGGCCCCAGCCTGCGTCATCGATGTAGAGCTTGCCCCACAACGTATCCCTTGAGCCCTTCGAAGCTGCCCTTCAAGAACTCAAATCCATCGTGCGTAGGCCCCACGGTGGGCGTCAACTGTCGTGGAATTGTCACGGCAGATGTCCTAGTGAAAGGACTTAATCGTGGAGCCATCGCAACTAGGAAGCTTAAAGGGGTTAAAACGAGACAAAGGACACGAGGGTTATACTGGTTCAGCCCCTTGCGGTGAAGGTAAAAGCATAATCCAGTTTGAGGTGGTATTGCTTATGTTTCAATTACCAGGGAGCGAATCCGCTTGACCTAGCTTTCGATCTGATCTTACTTGCCCTGAACCACTGTCGAGTCATCCCTTTATGTACATAGGCTGACACCCGGCGGCTCATAGAATCCCAGCCGACTCATAAACAGTGTCCGGCTCGGTCTCTAACTATTCCTGCCTTACAATGCAAGTTATGTACATATGGCGGTTTATCTCTACGGGCCTTGAATCACCTTTGGGTCTTGGGCCCTTAACTGAACCGCCATCTTCCAGAGCTGTCTTGGGCTTCATGAATCGCCATAGGTATAACCCGGCCCCTCCTGCCGGTTGCCAGTAACTTTTACAAAACATGAACATCTCATACAATAACGTATATCACATCATGTCTTGACCATATCACATAACAGCATGCCCTGCAAAAACAAGTTAGACGTTCTCTACTTTGTTGTTGCAAGTTTTATGTGGCTGCTATGGGCTTCTAGCAAGAACTGTTCTTACCTACGCATCAAAACCACAATGGTAATTTATCAAGTTTGCTGTTTTAACCTTCAACAAGGAGCAGCCGCAGTCAAATTCGATTCAACTAAAGTTGGAGAAACATACACCCGCCAGCCACCTTTATGCAAAACTAGTTGCATGTCTGTAGGTGGAACCGGTCTTATGAACGTGGTCATGTAAGGTTGGTCCGGGCTGCTTCATCCAACAATACCGCTGAATCAAAATAAGACATTCGTGGTAAGCAGTATGATGATCACCGCCCACAACTCTTTGTGTTCTACTCGTGCATATCATCTACGGATAGACCTGGCTCGGATGCCACTGTTGGGAAACGTAGCATGCAAAAAAATTCCTACGCTCACGCAAGATCTATCTAGGAGATGCATAGCAACAAGAGGGGGAGAGTGTGTCTACGTACCCTCATAGATCGAAAGCGGAAGCGTTTGACAACGCGGTTGATGTAGTCGAACTTCTTCTTGTTCCGACCGATCAAGCACCGAACGTACAGAACCTATGGGTTCTACACACGTTCAGCTCGATGACGTCCCTCGAACTCTTGATCCAGCAAAGTGTCGAGGAAGTAGATGCGTTCCGTTAGCACGACGGCGTGGTGACGGTGATGGTGAAGTGATCCGCACAGGGCTTCGCCTAAGCACTACGAAGATATGACTAGAGGCGTAAACTATGGAGGGAGGCGCCGCACACGGCTAACAATTGTTGGTGTGTGTTCTAGGCGCCCCCTACCCATGTATATATAGGTGGGAAGGGTAGGGGAGATGCCATGGGGCGCGCCAAGTAGGAGGAATCCTACTTGGGGCCCTTGTCCAATTCGCCCCCCCCCCTTTCCTTTTACCGGAGGGGAAAGAAGGAAGAGAGGGGAGAGGAAAGGAAGGGGGAGGTCAACTCCCCCCTTTCCTTCTCCCACTCGGCCGATGGCCTAGGAGGGGTGCGCCAGCCCCTTGCGGGCTGGTGTCCCCCTTCCCCTTTGGCCCATGTGGCCCATTAACCTCCCGGGGTTTCGGTAACCCCTCCGGTAGTCCGATATGTACCTGCTACCCTCCGAAACACTTCCGGTGTCCGAATACTATCGTCCTATATATCAATCTTTACCTCCCGACCATTTCGAGACTCCTCGTCATGTCCGTGATCTCATCCAGGACACCGAACAACATTCAGTCACTAAATCACATAACTCATATAATACAAATTCATCATCGAACGTTAAGCGTGCGGACCCTACGGGTTCAAGAACTATGTAGACATGACCGAGACACCTCTCTGGGAAATAACCAATAGCGGAACCTGGATGCTCATATTGGCTCCTACATATTCTATGAAGATCTTTATCATTCGAACCGTAGTGACAACATACGTTATTCCCTTTGTCATCGGTATGTTACTTGCCCGAGATTCGATCGGTGGTATCTTACTTAGTTCAATCTCGTTATCGGCAAGTCTCTTTACTCGTTCCGTAATACATCATCCCGCAACTAACTCATTAGTCACATTGCTTGAAAGGCTTCTTATGATGTGCATTACCGAGAGGTCCCAGAGATACCTCTCCGATACTCGGAGTGACAAATCCTAATCTCGATCTATGCCAACCCAATAAACACCTTCGGAGATACCTGTAGAGCATCTTTATAATCACACAGTTATGTTGTGATGCTTGATAGCACACAAGGTATTCCTCTGGTATCCGGGAGTTGCATAATTTCATAGTCAAAGGAATATGTATATGACATGAAGAAAGCGATAGCAATAAAACTGAACGATCAATATGCTAAGCTAACGAATGGGTCTTGTCCATCACATCATTCTCCTAATGATGTGATCCCGTTCATCAAATGACAACACATGTCTATGGTTAGGAAACTTAACCATCTTTGATTAACGAGCTAGTCTAGTAGAGGCTTACTAGGGACACGGTGTTGTCTATCACACATGTATCAAGTTTCCGGTTAATACAATTCTAACATGAATAATAAACATTTATCATGATATAAGGAAATATAAAATAACAATTTTATTATTGCCTCTAGGGCATATTTCCTTCAATATAAGGATTCTCAATGCAATTTACCGCACAAAACATATAAATTTCCTCTAGACCAAAATCAAGAAATCTCTTGAGATTAAATTTTGGAATACCCTCAGTTATACGTTTCATTTCTTCATACCCCAAAAGAAGACTAAGCTCTTTATGATGCTCAAGGGTAATCAAGTTATCAAAATTTTTGGACACGGTTTGATCATGAAACAATTTGCATTGGAGATTTAAATGACCACGTTCATTGCAAAGTTCACAAGGATGGCGAGAAAAATTAAATCTTTCAGCACAATCATCTAGCCTCTCTTGCAACTTTTTTGTTTCTAGATATTTATGCTTCTTACAAAATCTATCTTCCCTTCTTGGTGTGAAATTGCACTCCCAATTCACTCCGCAAAAATTGACATTCTTATAGGAGACAACATTATCATGACTAATGTAATCATCATTGACATCATGGATATTCAAATAATTCATACTAGCAATATTGCAATCATGCCCATCATCCAACGTTTTTATGCCATAAATTTTGTTGAATTCTTTTTCTAGCAATTGAGCACAATTATAATCCTTATTCTCAAGATAGACATTATAAAGATAAAGAACAACCTGAGGTAACCCAATCTCCATTTTTTGTAGTTTTCTATTATAAAACTAAACTAGTGATAAAACAAGAAACTAAAAGATTCAATTGCAAGATCTAAAGATATACCTTCATGCACTCACCTCCCCGACAACGGCGCCAGAAAAGATCTTGATGTCTACTACGCAACTTTATTCTTGTAGACACGTGTTGGGCCTCCAAGCGCGGAGTTTTGTAGGACAGTAGCAATTTTCCCTCAAGTGGATGACCTAAGGTTTATCAATCCGTGGGAGGCGTAGGATGAAGATGGTCTCTCTAAAACAACCCTGCAACCAAATAATAAAAAGTCTCTTGTGTCCCCAACACACCAAATACAATGGTAATTTATATAAGTGCACTAGTTCGGCGAAGAGATGGTGATACACGTGTAATATGGATAGTAGATATTGATTTTTGTAATAAGAACAATAAAAAATAGCAAGGTAGCAATTGATAAAACAGAGCACAAACGGTATTGCAATGCTTGAAAATGAGGCCTAGGGTATGTACTTTCGCTAGTACAATCTCTCAACAATGCTAATCTAATTGGATCATATAACCATCCCTCAAAGTGCGATGAAGAATCACTCCAAAGTTCCTATCTAGAGGAGAACATAAGAAGAAATTGTTTGTAGCTATTCTTTTCGGTCGATCTATCCAAGAGTTCGTACTAAAATAACACCAAGTTATTCTTTCCGATCGGTCTATCAAGAGTTCGTACAAAAATAATACAAGTTATTCTTTCCGATCGATCTATCAAGAGTTCGTACTAAAATAACACCAAAACAAATTCAGATTCATAATACTCAATCCAACACAAAGAACCTCAAAGAGTGCCCTAAGATTTCTACCGGAGAAACAAAAGACGAGAACGTGCCTCAACCCCTATGCATAGATTACCCCAATGTCACCTCGAGAATCCGCGAGTTGAGTGCCAAAACATATCTCAAGTGAATCAATATAATACCCCATTGTCACCACGGGTATTTATATGCAAGACATATATCAAGTGCTCTCAAATCCATAAAAGTATTCAAACCGATAAAACGAAATCTCAAATGGAAAACTAAATTCATCACAACAAGATAGAGAGGGGAAAACACCATATGATCCAACTATATTAACAAAGCCCGCGATACATCAAGATCGTGACATCTCAAGAACACGAGCGAGAGAGAGAGATTAAACACATAGCTACTGGTACAAACCCTCAGCCCCGAGGGTGGACTACTCCCTCCTCATCATGGTGTCCGCCGAGATAATGAAGATGGCCACCGGTGATGATTTCCCCCTCCGGCAGGGTGCCGGAACGGGGTCTAGATTGGTTTTTCATGGCTATAGAGGCTTGCGGCACCGGAACTTCTGATATAGGGTTACCCCGAGAGTTTTTGGAATATTTGACAATTTATAGGGCGAAGAGGGGGTGCGGGAGGCCACCGAGGTGGGCACAACCCACCAGGGCGCGCTTGGGCCCCCAGGCGCGCCCAGGTGGGTTGTGCCCCCCTCGGGGCACCCCTCTGGTACTTCTCTGGCCCATCTTTGGTGTTCTGGTCCATAAAAATTCTCCAAAAAGTTTCACTGTGTTTGGACTCCGTCTGGTATTGATTTTATGCCATGTAAAAAACAAGCAAAAAACAACAACTGGCACTGAGCACTATGTCAATAGGTTAGTCCCAAAAAATGATATAAAGTTGCTATAAAATGATTGTAAAACGTCCAAGAATGATAATATAACATCATGAATACTTCATAAATTATAGATATGTTGGAGACGTATCACTACCCATACAACAATGTTTGGATAAGTGATTAAGAAACATTTAGCATTGCGCCTCCAATGTTCTTAATGATGTTCGAAGTACCACATTGATGCTTTAGGATAGCATTGACATGGTCATCGGGTAAGGTCGGACCTTGGGAACACAAATGATCCATCAGGAATTTCTACAACATCTCATGCAATTTTATTGGGAAAAAGATGAGGATGTGGCCGATGGGTTCAGCAGCAATCCATCGACATGTCAAAAAAGATGTATTTCCAAAATTATATGAACAAGTTTGTGTTGGGAGGAAGGTAAGAATGTTGCCGATGATAACACAAATCATCGAGGGGAAAGGATGGTATTTCTCATCATGAATTCGACTGATATCTTGGAAGAGCTCAGAATGTTGATGATGACCATCACTCATTTGTCGAGAGATTTCATGAAGATGTAATCGATCGGCGATGACATCAAGTCAAAGGAATGATGAAGCGAAAGGTTATTGGAACCACAGGTAGGAAAAAACTCGGAATCAAGCTTGTTGTTCAAGGTGAAACGATATGATGAGGCAGATCGACGTAAGCTTAGCTCACTGTCGAAAATTGTGCTTCGGGAAGAAGGACCAGGTAGCAAAGTTAAAATTTAGCATGATAATGATATAGCCGATCAGGCTAGGAATGACATGATGGAGTATCAAACTTCCCAGCAACAAAGTACTAGGAGTGTTGAATCATAGTGTGGATTCAATTCATTGTTCGGCGTTCACGAGTGACTAACAACTCAGAACCTAGGAAACTTGTAATCGATGAGAAATAATAGTTGATGAAGAACTCATCGTAATTTATGTAGTTCCGTGATACTCTCAAGATACCAGAGGGTAAAACTCGAGGTAGATCAGAATAGGGGTTAGACGGGCATATTGATTTGCAGAAGATAAGTGCTAAACTTGTCCGAGAAAGGGGATCACAAAAGAACAATCATGGAGACCAAGCATAGATATAAGATGAACTTATAACAAGAGTATAATTATTGTTACGAGAAGCTTGCATGATAAGGTCTACATCGTTTCCATGGGCACTACCAGAACCAAAAGTGCAACTTTTAAATAGCTCGGATGGTTCCACCAAAAATTGTCCGAAGGCTCCGAATGCCTTTGGCTCACCTACACACGCCACTGGTCTCGTTCGAAAAATCCGAAGAAAAATTGTTCGGAAGGTCCAAGCAATGTACAAAGGAGTGCAAGTGCTCCGGGGCTCCTAATGGAAAATCCTAGAGGCTTCGACCGAATTAGGGTTTGCGACAACTATCTCCAGAGTCGTTCAAAGGTTTTGAAGGAATGTTGTTCGGTGGCTCCAAGGAGTGAAAAATCAAAGAGATAGTGGAAAAATGAGAGTCCTTTGAGGGTTTGAAGATTGATCTTTAAGCATTCTCGAGAAAGGAGCTCAATTAGCAACCTCGTCCCTCTTTTGATAGTATCGACATAGCTATGAACTCAATATGATTTTGGATTACTAAAATATTAAAACAAGTCTTGAGCTTTGCCAACACTTGTCTTTGAAATAGGGATCACCCACCACTTCCCTTATTGTATCTTTTGGAAGAAATATCAAATAGATTTGACAATTCATTAGTCTTTTGAGATATGTTGACACTAAACACCAAAATCCACCAAGGGGATGAAGATGCACATTTAGTTGGGTTTTGCGCCTATGGCGCATAACGTCAATGCCATTATTGAGGATTCCGTGGGCACTTACGAGGCGCTTCTGGTGGCCACCGGCCGCGTCCCAAGCTCAGTGTCCATGAATGATCTAGCGAAAGCTCACCTAGTAAGATGGAGTGACGACTGGATTTGGTGAAGTCAAGGATGATATCTTCATGCTCTTTCTGTCGTCGTGGTGGAGGAAGAGGAATCACTTACATGTTTGTCTCTGGCTTCTTCAGATCGTCCGTCGCACCAAAGATGGATCTCCAGCTGTGGATCGATGATATTTTTCAGTGGAACTACTACGCCCTCTAACGCTTGCTGATATCAAAGGTTTATTGTCGGCCTTGAGCGCTCCATTGCCGACTTTTTTGGCTGAAAAGTGACCCACTAAAGCTCTCGTCTTCTTCCATTCCACACGACCAAGGTGTCAAAAGGGAGGCAATTCAACAACAACATAGTGTAAGTTTCTTTTTTCTTTTGTAAGCGCTGACATGTCTTCATGTCAGATGATAGGGTCCCTCTTTGCCAAAAAAAAATGGTAGAGTCCCCGATAATGGAGATTTGGTTAGTTGTTGAAGCCAAAAAAAAAGATGCACTGGATCACA
The DNA here is from genome assembly GCF_003073215.2 of Triticum urartu. Taxonomy (NCBI): domain Eukaryota; kingdom Viridiplantae; phylum Streptophyta; class Magnoliopsida; order Poales; family Poaceae; genus Triticum; species Triticum urartu. The sequence continues at coordinate 378,238,249 of NC_053027.1, read as the reverse complement.
CTCCATAGCTCGAACCCATGTTATTTTTCTAAAGTTTATGGGCTGAGTTTTCTTTAGAGGGATCTTTGGATCAGCTGCACTGAATTGCAAAATGAATCCACCTTCTGTTTTTGCAGAATGAATCTATCTTTCAGTTTTGTTTTAAAAAAAGAGAGCCGTTTCTTGCATGGTCAACGGGCAAAGCAGTCGAACACGGACCGACAGACTCGAGCTGCTTCACACTGATCCAACCCCACCGGGCCTCTCCCGCCGCCGCGCTCTCTCGCCGGCAGCCCCTACGCCAACTCGTCCTCGAATCGTGCGCCTCCGCATCTGCGATGGCCTCCATGCCGCCGGTGGCAAGGAAGGTGCCGCACGAGCTGGCGGAGCATGGCGACGTCCGCGTCGACTGCTACTACTGGCTCCGCGACGACTCCCGCTCCGATCCCGCCGTCCTCGCCCACCTCCGCGCCGAGAACGACTACACGGCCGCCCTCATGTCTGGTGAGAGCCTATGTGCCATTGCGGAGCTTCTGCTCGGTACCATCCGATTGGATTGGATAGTTTAATCAAGTGAGAATCTTCCTGCTGAGGTCGATTTGAGCGAACCGCTTTTAGTGTGTCTGCACCAACAAATTAATTAATTAGGCTCCACCATATTCTCTAGTAATTTGTCATGATATTTGTGGTATACATTCGATTTGGTTCTTGTTGGTGCCTAGTAGATCGACCTGCCTTATGTTGTTCTATCGGCGGAATTTAAATCTTGGATTGTCATCCTGTGCAGCTTGATTGCTAGTGGAATTGGAATGTTTGTGCCGTGGCATTGGTTGCCATGTTATAGGGATACGATGCAGTCATATAATTTGATCGCTAGTGGTAGTGGAGACTGATGACAAATGCATTCTGAACTGAAGGGGGAGTTTAATGCTGTACTTGAGACCAGACCTTTTTTTCTTCTAAATATGTATTAACACCTTATAAGTTATCTAGTATTATACTCTTCTTTTATATCTTATATTTCCCTTCTTCTAGATGTCAAACACATCGAGGATGAAATATTTGCTGAAATTCGAGGAAGAATCAAGGAAGATGATACAGATGTGCCTGTTCGCAGAGGGCAGTATTACTACTATGAAAGAACATTGTCTGGCAAGGAGTATGTACAACACTGCAGGCGTCTTGTACCAACAGATGGCCATATTACAGTCTTCGATGCAATGCCCGTAGGACTTGATGCCCCTGATGAGCATATTGTCTTGGATGAGAATGTAAAGTCTGAGGGCCATGATTATTACAGCATCGGGGCTTTCAAGGTATAATTTTGGTTTCCCTTGCTCCATGTATTTGTGCGAATGTGTGCTCCTTGATTCCTTGTGTACGTGTCTCTTCAATGTTCTCATATTTAGGTGAATCTGAATATTCGTTTCAGGTCAGTCCCAGCGGTAGGCTAGTTGCTTATGGAGAAGATACTAACGGTGACGAAGCCTACACGCTTTATGTCATTGATGCGGAGAGTGGAGAATATGTTGGGCAACCACTTAAAGGAGTTACTTCTGACATTGAGTGGGCTGGTGATGATTACCTTGTTTACATTACAATGGACAGCCTTCATCGACCAGATAAAGTATGTGAACTATTCTTCTTACTTCTACATGAAATGTGTCCTGGCTCGTGCTCACGAGGTTTATAGACGCATGAGAGAAAAGTAAATATTGATGTTTCATCATGTAAGTAGCTCAAATTCATGGAAAAAAGTAGCGGAATTTCTCTCTGTCATCGTTGTTCTCAAGCTATTATGGCACTGTGCAATGTGGTCTTCCCTGCATGCCCAAATTTTTGCTCTTATTTTCTTGGGAACGAAAATGTTACTTCTTGATTTGTAGTTTAACAGAATGGTGGCGACATGTTCAGATTAATCACTCATTCTTGACTCCTAAGGTGATAGCTGACTGAAAATTACTATATCAAGTTGTAAACTTGTAATCCTTTTTTATTTAAGAATGTGCAAGAGCTTTGCATGCCATTTTGTTAAGATCGAAAGGCAGTCAATTAGAAGAGGTTTTAGAACACATTGAGCAGCCAAACACTAGCCACTCCAGCTGAGAGCAACTACACTGATTACTCACGGTAGCCAGCCGGCAGCTGCACCTTCTTCTACATAACGAAGTCCTCCCTAACTCGTGAGGTCACTCTACCTCGCAGCAGCCACGCGTCGGCCTCTCGTGTCACACAGAAGTGCCCCCTGCGGGACCCCTACCAAGGGTACCCCCTAAATAGTTGCTCCCTAAAACATGTTATATAATGGATTATCTCTTAGTGTTATCTTTAGTATTTAGGGTTTTTATCATTTATGCCACTAGTTGTGTTACTCAATTTTGCCACTAGAAGTTTCAACTGCTAAAAAATGCCATCACTCCATTAGGTGCATGCTAAAAAATGCCACTAGGCACCATTACTGTCAGCTCAAAGCCTGTTTACCATGTTACATGACCAAAATACCCATGGACTAACATGTCTGCTCTCCCTCTATCTCATTACGATAAAGTGTGGGTCCCACTCGAGCCCCAACAATGTTCTTACTTTCCTCTAAAATAATTCACTTCTTACTCCTGACAAGTGGGGGCCACACTTATCATTGTGTGATAGAGAGAACTGAAAGGCGCACCTCATGAACAAAGCCGGCCGCCTTGTGCTCGTGAAAGTCGTCCTCAGCGCGATCCCGATCCATCAACTACTCGTGCTAACGCCCCTATGAAGACCATCAGGGCACTCGAGAAGATCCAGCGTGGCTTCCTCTGGGTTGGACGCGTTGCGGCAAATGGCGCACACTGCCACGTCAATTGGCAACGCATTGCCCGCCCGATCTCCCTAGGTGGCCTTGGCGTGCACGACCTCACGCGTACCAGCCTCGCGCTGTGCACACGGTGGCTCTGCTTTAGCCGTACGGACACCAACAGAGCATGGGCAGGCCTCGACCTGCAATTCTCCGCCGAAGAACGCGCTTTCTTCTTCGCCTCCACCACCATGCATGTCGGAGATGGCACGCAGGCTCTATTCTGGGAAGATCGCTGGATTGGCGGGCGCTCTATCCGCGAGATCACCCCTGATAGGAACCAATTCCCTACCAGGGCGTGCTCTCAGGTTGTAGGGGTGGAAGGGCAGTTGGCGAGGCGAGGGGCGCGTGCGGCGGCGCTGGGGCGCCATGATCGAGCGCGGGATAGGGAGGCGCAGGGGGCGGCTAGGGTTTAGGGGTCTCGGCTCCTGAAGGGAGCCGAGCAATAAAGATTACTTATTGCTTGTCTCCGAAACGAGTCATTACAGGTGTTTATATAATCCTTCTATGCGCTAATAAAAATAACGATAAGTTGGGCCAAGCCCCTAACTGCCTGCGCCATTGGTGGGCCTCCTCCGGCTATAGTGTACGCCGATCATAACATCTCTCCCCGCCTGCGCAAACAGCTCGTCCTCGAGCTGGAAGTCGGGAAAATGCTGACGGAACTCCTCGAGCTGCTCCCTAGTGGCGTCCTCCGCCGGCAGGCCTTGCCACTGGATCAACAGGCGCCAAACACCTCGGCTCTGCTGGCCCTTCAACACCCTCTCTGGCCCCGGAAGAAGACGACCCTCGGAGGTCGGGGGAAGAGTCGGTGCGGTCGGCGGTGTTTCGCCGCGGAAGGGCTTCAACAAGACCACATGGAAGACATCGTGGATGCGGGCGCCGGGCGGCAGCTGAAGGCGGTAGGCGACGTTGCCGATGCGTCCCAACACTGGAAACGGCCTGGCGAAAGGGGGATGTGCTGCAAGGCGATTAAGTTGGGTAACGCCAGGGTTTTCCCAGTCACGACGTTGTAAAACGACGGCCAGTGAATTGTAATACGACTCACTATAGGGCGAATTCCACAGCCCGTTGCCCAGGAATGAAGTTGTTCTGGATTGATCTTTCTCGGATGAAAGCACTCTGATTCGCGGCGATGAGAGTGTCAAGCTTGTGAGCAAGTCACGGCCCCGAAGTCTTCAAGAAGATCTTTCCAAATCCATGTACCTGACTAATGGGGTGAAACCCGCTGATGTTCGCTGCGCCATCCTTTTTCAGAAGCAGGGTGATGAAACCAAGTTTTAATACCGCGTCAATGCATGACAAGTGTGTGCTTGTGTGTTTTGCAGTGCTTGTCATAGTTTTATTGACTCGTTACCTTGGCTTTGACAGGTATGCCTACACAAGTTAGGATCTGATCAATCTAATGATATGTGCCTGTATCATGAAAAAGATGACATATTTTCACTTGGTCTTCAAGCTTCAGAAAGCAAGCAATATTTATTTGTTAGATCAGAAAGCAAAAGCACAAGCTTTATATTCCACCTAGACATCTCCAAACAGAACAAGCAGCTTGAAGTTTTGACACCTCGCTTGTATGGCATTGATACAGCAGCTAGTCATCGTGGAAACCATTTCTATATTAAGAGGCGAAGTGAAGATTTCTACAACTCTGAACTGGTCGCTTGCCCATCGAATAATGTTGCTGAGGCCACTGTCTTGCTATCACACAGAGAAAGGTAATCAACTTCGTTGCTATTTAAGTTTGGAAGTTAGTTTTCTTGGCTTCTTGATTATATACTGATACACAGTGCCCATTCCCCCCCTGGAAACACCATTCCTTGGATTCAATAATTGCAAATTCTTTCTTAGGACTAAAAAAGAAAGACTGAAAAGTGGATTTTAGACCTGGCTGACTGTCATGTTTATTTCTCATATTGGTTAATGTATTTGGAACCCCTAGGAACTTCTGTCAAATCTTATTAAAAAATCACCCAAAAGCAAAGGCTACCAAATAAAGCTTCACTGTTATGGAGATAGTTAAAAAAACGTTGATCCAAATGCCTCAATGTAATTTGATTTTCTGTATGATTCAGTATTTTTTTACTTGGAGATGGAATAGGATGTCAATGGTAAATTTGTATGATCTGTGAACTTGTTAATCATTTATCCAACCTGGACAGAGAGACATTGTTGGCATCAGTTTTCAAGCTTATACCAAAAAAGGCTTTCGCCCCGCTTTATATTATAAAGCAAACCGCCCAAGCCAACATCCAACAAAGTTCACACACACGCACACAAGTCTCACACAACCACTAGTACACATAAGGGTTAATGCTGAGGGCACAGCTCAACAAGCCCTGGAAACAGAAAAACAGCACACACACGCCCACACCCAGCAACACTAACTCAATCGGGCTCCGGAGGAGGGGGCGGCGGCGGGGGCGCCATGCGGACGGCCATCGAGCGAAGGTCGGTGATGAGGGTGTTGATGGTGTCCCGGTCCTGGGGGCGGCTAAGCGGCCTCCAGAGCTGCAAGAAACCACACATTTTGAAGACTGCATCAGTCGCACATCGGAGAGGCACTTTCTGAATAACAAGCTTGTTGCGGATGGTCCAAAGCGTCCAGGCGAGGACACCGACACACAGCCACCGAGTGGCGGTATCGAGGGGGGGGGAGGCGAGGATCTCAACAAGCAAGTCGGGGAAGTTGGTGTTGCACCACTGTCCACTAACCGTCTCACGGAAACAGGACCACAGGAATTGGGAGCAAGAGAAGAAGATGTGGTTAGCATCCTCGACCGTGCCGCAGTGGACAAATCCCATCTCCCGATCCATTATGCTTGAGGACCTCGACCCCAGAGGGAAGGCGTCCCCGGATCCACTGCCATAGGAAGATTCGAATCTTCAGGGGGAGGCGAATGTCCCAGATCAGGCTAAAGGGCTCAGGAGCCGATGAGGGAGCGATGGCCGCATATAAGGATTTAGTGGTGAAGCGGCCAGAGGGCTCCAGGCGCCAAGAGATGGAGTCAAGAGTATCGTCGACGTCCATCGGGAGGAGAGCGATGTCCTGGAGGAGGGAGTCCCAAGCGACCACCTCAAGAGGGCCAAGGGACGCCGGAAGGCGAGACGCCCTAAGTCAATAAGGGCCGTCTCGACAGAGACCCGAGGGTCAACCGCTATGGCGAATAGTTCTGGGAAGCGAGCGACCAGGGGGGAGTCCCCTAGCCAACGATCGAACCAGAACAGGGTCGAGGACCCGGAGCCAACCGAGATGGAGGTGCCAATGCGGAGCACGGGAAGAAGTTGGATCACAGCCTGCCAGAACTGGGAGCCACCAGACCGCTGGCAGAAAGCAAGGGGTTGGCCCCGAAGATACTTATTCCTGATGATGGTAAGCTAGAGGCCACCCACTCCATTGGCGATTCGCCAGAGCCAACGGGTCAGGAGGGCGATGTTCATGCGCCGAGAAGACAAGATCCCCAGACCCCCCTGGTCCTTGGGTTTGCATATGTCGGGCCAGCTCACCATATGGTACTTCTGCTTGTCTCCCTCGCCTGCCCAGAAAAACCTGGCCTGGTATTTGGCGACCTCCTGATGAAGCGTCTCATGGAGGCTGTAGAAGCTCATGAGAAACCATAGGAGACTGGCAAGCGAGGAGTTGATTAGGATTACCCTGGCGGCCTTCGAGAGCCAGCTCCCCTTCCACGGCTCCACCCGGTGCTGCATCCGGGTCACAGTCGGGCGGAGGTCAGCCACGGTGAGTCGTGAGTCACTAATGGGTATCCCCAGTCGTGGGGAAAGTACCCAGACGACAGTTTAACCGATCAGCAATGGTATGGGTCTCCTCCGGAGGATAACCGAGGATCATCACTTCGCTTTTATCGAAGTTGATAGTGAGCCCAAACATCTGTTGGAAGCACAGGAGGAGGAACTTCAGGTTGGCAATGTCGGAAGCGGAACCCTCTACCATTATTATGGTATCGTCAGCATATTGTAGGAGGGAGACCCCTCCCCCTCCTACCAGGTGAGGGACTAAGCCGTGGATATGGCCAGCAGACTTGGCCCTATCCAGGATAACAGCAGGAGCATCGACCACTATGTTAAACAGAAACGGGGAGAACGGGTCGCCCTGGCGAACCCCACAAAGAGTGGGGAAGTACGACCCGATCTCGCCGTTAATGTTAACCGCGGTCCGACCGCAGGAGACGAGTTGCATCACTCTGGTCACCTACCGGTCATCGAACCCTTTGCGAAGCAGGACTTCCCGAAGGAAGGGCCAGGGAACCATATCATAGGCCTTGTGGAAGTCAAGCTTCAAGAAGACCGCCCGTTGGTGTTTGGCTCGGACTTCGTGAAGGACTTCGTGGAAGACTAAGACCCCATCCAAAATAAACCGCCCTTGAATGAAGGCGGATTGGTTGGGGTGAGTGACAGTGTCCGCCAAAAGGGTCACCCTATTGGCATACCCTTTGGCCAGGATCCGGAATATCACATTGATCACGGTGATAGGCCGGAATTGGCGAATATTCGAAGCACCCAGAACTTTGGGGATGAGGGTGATGACCCCATAGTTCAGGCGCCCAAGGTCCATGGTCCCCGAGAAGAATTCGTCGAAGAGGGCCATGACCTCCGGCTTGATGGTTTGCCAAAAAGCTTTGAAAAACATCACTGGTAATCCATCCGACCCCGGAGCCGAGGAGGGGTTCATCCCCTTTATGGCCGCGAGGACCTCGTCCTCCGAGAAAGGTGCCACCAATGCGGCATTAGCTTCGGCGGACACTAACTGGCGACCCGACCAAGTGTCGGGGGCTAGTGCTGCCCCACCCCAAGGGGTGGGGGGAGAAAAGGGCTTTATAGAAGCCGTCTACATGGACCCGGATGTTCGAAGGGCGGACTATTTGGGAATCTCCATCCCACAAGCAATGGATGGAGTTCCGTCTGCGTCACCCATTCGCGATCGCCTGAAAGTACGCCGTATTAGCGTCACCCATTCAAGCTTATAAAGAGTAAACATCTTTTGTAACACAAGCCCCAGGTTTTGCTGTGGTGTCTCTAGTTCATTTCCAGTGCTACATAAAAATGCCTTTGTCTATATGGATACTGGTCCCACAAGGATATTTCACAGATGCACCATGTACCCTTTTTCTCATTGGAAACTTGCTGATTAAAAAAGAGAGCTGGAAGTCACTGCTTTTGCAAGTACAGTTAGCACCGTGTATAACAAGCTAATGAATTTGAACACCACTAAAGTATCGGGGAACACACCAATTAATGTTTTCATGTTGCAGTGCTGTCAAACATATGGATCATTGCTAGGATGATATCACAACAATGCAAAGCTCTCGATTTAGTTAGGTCACGTTTTCCTTTTTTTTGTAATTAGGAAGTGGGTGAGAAACTTGATGCTCTTAAAGTAATGTCCTAGATTTTTGAAACAAATACACTGAAAATATTTCTGGAGAAGTATGCACTTAGATTAATAGTACAGTCATGTGTACTGATAGCTAAGCTGCATCTAATAGATAACTGCACGGTACATATCAGTTAAGTTATTCAGCTGCACCTTATCGGCTTGCAAATCTAATTTACTGTACTCTGCTCTTCTTATCAATGTGAAAATTATGTATTAGTGATGATGATCCAACATTGATAACATAAGGAGCAACACTGCATAAAAAAACTGAAGCTCCTTTCAGTGTGAAAATTCAGGACTTCCAGCTCTTTGAGAATCATATTGCTGTCTATGAGCGTGAGAATGGTCTACCAAAAATAACTGTATATGGCTTACCGGCCAGTGGAGAGGCACTTGGGAAACTTCAAGGTGGACGGGAAATTGATTTTGTTGATCCAGCATATGCAGTGGAACCCGAGGAGTCACAGTTCCATTCATCTATTATTAGGTTTCATTATAGCTCACTGAAGACACCACCCTCGGTGTTTGACTATGATATGGATTCAGGGGTGTCTGTATTGAAGAAAATTAATACTGTAAGCTATTACTTGCACCACTTGGTTTTATGTTATTTGGACAAATTTTGCATGTTCTTCATATCTCTTTGTGTCTGGCCATGGTAATCAATGCACAATGAATATCAATATTTCAACAATGGTAAATTCATTGGGTAGTTTCTGTTTGTTGCTTACACTAATGCCTCTACTTTCCTTAATATGCTATTCTTGTGAGTTTTTTTTTTGAGCTGTATTCTTGTGAGTTTTGAAAGTACGTTTGGTGATGGTCTATATTGCCCAGGCCAAAAGCTTTCCACTGATTTTGTTTTACAAATCTACTATTACATCTATTTCAACATGTAAGACGTTCGTGCTAAGTTCGGGCGTTCTCAGGATTTGATCCAGCATCTGATGGCCCCCTTTGAATTGCCGCTTCAGGCAACATTTCGCTGTCCAACCGAGCCATGTTTACTGTCTCTGCCTTTTCTCTTTTCGCCATTACTGAAAAAGGCTTTCGCCCGCTTTATATATAAAGCAACGTTCCACAAGCACCATGATACAAACTCACGCCACCACCGCACACGACACACACAGCCAAGGCAAGATACAAAGGTGCCGAGCACCGCCACACCACCCCAACGACTACCAAGCTACTACATATGAGCGAGGACGAACGTTTGGAGCCAACGGAGACCTCCAATCCTCCGAGGAGAGGTGAGACAGAAAACAGCAGAGCAAGGACTACAAGATGGTGCCTCCTAGAAGGGAACGACCACTGATAGCCGCCACCATCCGATCCCAAAGATCGAGTTTTCACCCGGAGCAACTCGAAGGAGTAAGGACACCGCGACGGAGCCTTCATGAAGGATACGGCGTCCACGGCCGCCGCCGCCGTCGGTCAATACAAGATTGGGCAAGTGATGTACCCTGGCACGTCCACCCCTCCGATGCATCCTAGCTCCGCTAACCACCAGCGACCACCCACCCGTGTGGCCATGGCCACTTGCTCGCACCCGAGGCGCAAGTTCCGCCCACGAACGCTGTGCTTCCCGCCGCCAGGGCCGCCGCCCTGCATCCAGACACCCCAAGACCGACCAAAGTGACCGGCTTTGAACCAAAGGACGCACCCGACCAAAGAAACCGCAGCATACGTCCCGCCTCGAACATCGTCGGAGCCGCATCAGCCCACACACGGCCGGGGAACGGGGGAGGAGTGGGAGCGGACGCATCCGGGCCGGCACACCCCTGTGCCCGCGACAGGTGGCCCGAGCTCGTCGGCGCCTCCCATCCCTCTAGCCTACCTCCCCACCGGACACCTCCTGTGTCGCCCCACCTCGGCGGCGAACGCAGCTCCACGTGAGGCCACCAACACACACCCGCCCACCGGCAAGGAGAGATCCCAAGGGCCGCCACCAATCGCGAAGGAAGCTCACCGAGGAGCCCATCTGCGCTGTCTGCCGTGGTCCCTGGATCCCAGTCGGTCCGCCCACCGGCCAGCCGCTGCTGCGTAGCACCACCACTCACCGTGGCCATGGCAGGGGCAGTGACCTGCAGCCCGCGTCGCCCTCGGCCCGCGCCGCCAGGCCCCAGATCTGGCCTTGACCCCGCCGTCCCTAGCAACCATGGCGCGCCCGCCACCGCCGCACCGCCCAATGCACCACCGTCGCGCCGCCGCCGTCGACCAGCCCCGGCGGGCCGTCGTGTTGCGCGCCCGGCGCCCAGCACGGCACCCATGCCTGGGTGAGCTGCCCCGCGTCACGCCACCCGCGTGAGGGGAAGAAGAGCGCCCCCTGGCGGCAGCGAGGAAGGGGAGGAGGGGCGCCCCGCCGGCGGCTAGGGTTAGCCTCCCGTGCGCCTGCGGGGGCGTCGCGGGAGGAGGAGGGAAGGAGGGTTATAATCACACATCTCTTTTCGCCATTTACCTTACCTGCCCCTTTTAGGCTATATAAGCCGGAGCTTAGAGAGGAGATGGCATCATCTTTTGTTTGGGTTTCCCCCTTTGAGCCGCCACTGTTTGTGGGCTGGCAAGAACTCCTTTTGTGTTCGACTAAGTAAATCATCCACCTGAATTCGGCTAATCGATGTGTGTGTTCGACTGAAACTCTTGATGTTTCTGAATTTCCTAGTCTAGGCTTGTCATTGCTGCTCAAGATGCAACACAGACAATCAATTCTTGTACTAAATGCTACTAAAATTTATAAATACAGAACATGTTATGAAAGTAATTTCAGTGAGAAATTACTTATATAAATTCCTGTGGATTAATATATTTATTTTATTTAAATCAGTGACTGAAGTTGCAAAAGTCTGACTGTACATACACAACAATGATTTACATTTAAAAGGGAATAATTATAAGTGTCTGCGGTCAGTGGTGTCGGGCTTTGTTTACATGAACTGAATGAATTGAATTCTTAGCTTTGTTCAGAAATATGTGGTGTGTGCATATTATTTTCTTGTGCAGTATATGCAAATTTATTAAAAGGGCAGCCCCAGTGCATGTAGCTCCTGCTTGCGCAGGGTCTGGGGAAGGGTCCGACCACTTTGGGTCTATTGTACGCAGCCTTTCCCTACATTTCTGTAAGAGGCTGTTTCCAGGACTTGAACCCGTGACCTCATGGTCACAAGGCAGCAGCTTTACCACTGCGCTTTATTGACCACTTGAAATAGTAAAGAACTCTCGTGAAAGAAAATTATTTTCTTGTGCTTTGAACTTGTCTTTTTTTCAGGTTTTAGGTGGATTTGATTCATCAAATTATGTATCAGAAAGAAAATGGGCTGCCGCTTCTGATGGAACACAGATCCCTATCTCCATTATATATAGAAAAGATCTTGTGCAGCTCGATGGCTCAGACCCCATGCTGCTATCTGGCTTTGGCTCCTATGAGGTATTGCGTTGCTATCTTTATTAATCAGAAAAAAATCTTTCTGCTGTCATGAATATCGTAGACAATTTTTTTAGAGCAGCCTGTAATTCATGCTAATATCCTTGGTTCATCTCAGATGCAAATGAGTCATTTGGAATGTTCAAGTACTTTTTCTTTATTTATACAGAAATTGTGAGGTTTCTGCACATGAATGCCTTGAAATTTTCTAGAATGCCCTATGGCTCACGTCAACATCTCTTCTTCATCATGGATGCAAATGACTGTTTTCGAACAAATGTAGTTCTTGTGTACTTTTGCAAGAAACACAAACTTTTTTTCTAACATGGCATCATGTTTTCACGCACGCTATTTCATCTGAATGTGATTATCCAGTAAAGTGCCATAGTGTTTCATCATACCTTCATACGCTTCATAGAATTTACAAGCACACACAATTGAAACACCACTCTCGGCCAGAGGGTAAATGACAGAAATACAAAATTTCTTCTACTTGCATGTAGGGTGGTTTTGCCATTTTCTGAAATTAAGGATTATCAATGCTAAAGTAGAAGTGTAAAATGTAAAACTGTAAATTAAGGGGACATATCTAGCAAAAGAGAACCTAAACTATAGTGGAAAATTGGGAAAATAAAACATGTTTTTTGAAACTTGTTGTTTCCTTTGATAGTACTGGTTTTGACATTGTATGTTTGGCAAAGGCTAGCAACTGACAAAACATAACAGTTTCCCTTCGACCTATAACCTAAACTGTAACAGAATATTGGGCAAATAGACCATTTCTCATTCTGATAATACTGGTTTTGACATTGTATGTTTGGCAAAATCTAGCAATTGATAAAACATAACAATTTCCCTTCAACCCATAAAAGCTGGCAAACCTGGCAAACATAACAATTGCGCTAACTATGCACCGTCTTTTTGTGCACCACTTTATGTGAACAGATATGCATAGATCCGAGTTTCAGTGGATCAATATTCTCTCTAGTAGATAGGGGGTTTGTACATGCGATAGCTCATGTTCGTGGAGGTGGGGAAATGGGCCGGAAGTGGTATGAAGATGGAAAGCTGTTGAAGAAGAAAAACACCTTCACTGATTTCATTGCTTGTGCTGAGCACTTGATGAAAAGCAAATACTGTTCAAAGGAAAAGCTTTGCATTAGTGGCAAAAGTGCAGGTGGCCTATTGATGGGCGCTGTCCTAAATATGAGGCCTGACTTATTCAAGGCCGCCATTGTTGGGGTCCCTTTTGTTGATGCTCTCACAACTATGCTTGATCCAACCATTCCATTGACCACAGCTGAATGGGAGGTATTCATCTCCTCTAGTACATCTGAAGTTAACTTTCCAAGCTCCACTGTCGTATCGCCATTTTGTAGACTAGCTTGCACTGCAGTGCACTTGAAGTTCTGTTCCTACTCTCATCAACTCATGTTTTAATCATTTTTTCAGGAGTGGGGTGATCCAAGGGAAGAAGAATACTATTCTTATATGAAATCATATTCTCCTGTTGACAACGTAAGTGCCGACCTTTATGTATTCATTCCCACATTTAGTAAGTTGGAATTCCCTTCAATGTGATTATGTCTGGTGGATATTTTCGTGCTGAAGCTTGTTAGTGACACCACCGATCACCCCCTGTATGAATATATTCATGAATAGGAACTGCAATTCTCACAATAATATTGTGGACTGTACTCTGGGTCAAGAAAGAAGAGACTAAACTCTGAACGTCTGAATAAGAACTGCCGTGTGTTCACTTTGTTTCTCCCTTGTGATGTCTAATTGGACTGCAAAAATGTATTCATGTTATGCGTTACGTGTGTTAATATTTATTGCAGGTGAAAGCACAAGAGTATCCCCACATTCTCGTCACGGCCGGCTTAAACGGTAGGCATTCGTCCCTTTGATCACTTGCGAGTTTCTTCCGAGTATGTATGGTTTTGCATCACAGCTCATTTCCTCTGTAACAACTACCAGATCCTTGCGTGATGTACTCGGAACCTGCCAAGTTTGTGGCTAAGCTGAGGGAATTGAAAAGGGATGACAACCTTCTGCTATTCAAGTGTGAAGTAGGTGCCGGACACAACTCAAAGTCTGGAAGGTATACAGAAAAGGATATGAATCCTTCTCCATCTGTGTTGGTTTTTGTTTTTTGACGTGTCAAATATACTACTCCCTCCGTTCCGAATTACTTGTCGCAGGTATGGATGTATCTAGATGTATTTTAGTTATAGATACATCCATTGCTGCGACGAGTAATTTGGACGGAGGGAGTATATCTATATCAAAATATAAGACATTTTTGCAGTTCAGTTTATGGTATGGAGGGAGTAAAAGAGAATGAGCAAGATCCTATTTTTCCTTTTGGCCTAACTGTTGGTTACTTGCAGGTTCGAGAAATTGCGGGAGGACGCCTTTTCTTACACGTGTCTCCTCAAGGCACTGGGCATGACAAATACGGCTTGATTGTGCCGGGCTATCCGGCGTATGAGGTCTAGTTTGTTCTGAACCCTCTTCGTAGAGTTTGGTGTCTTCCTAGCTGGCTATACGGATCTTACTTTCTTAGTTTAGCGACGGGACAACTCTAGTGTTGACGTTCTCGATGCTCCATCGACACGTGTGAGACATAAAAACAGAGGAGTTCCCGAGGATTTTGTTTTCTTCGGAGCTAATTTGAGACGGGGATTTGTAGCACGTAGGTGGGCATGCACCCCTTTTTTCTTAGCTTTTGGTTTTTAATCTTTCATATCTTTTAAATCAAAAATCCAAAAAATGTTCATTTGCATATTCGTATTGCTGGCGATGACAACTTTCAATTGAGATCCATTTAAAATTATGTTTTCACAAAATTTTAAAAAGCTTCGTTAAGTTTAAACTTTTGAAATTTGGTACGAGCGACCGACAAAAACGTAAGTTTCAAATTTGCAACCGACAATTTCTGAAACTTGGTATGAACAAAAAAAAATAAGTTTCAGAATCTGTGATCGATCAAATTGTAGTTTTCAAAAACTAAAACTTAAAACTTGGTATGCTTTGTGTGAGATTTATCCACTTTGCACACCATGAGGCAATCGGACGGCTGCGGGTATGAAGGTGCATATGCCCCGAGTTTCCGGTGACTCGACCCGACTCTTCGAAGGAAAATAAAAATTCCTGAAATTATTTCCGTCCCGTTCTCTCTCCCTCACCTTCCGTGGCTCCGGCGTCGAGGGTACAACCTCTCCGCTCTACTGCCGCCATTAGTTCCAGACCTAAGGGCATGTACAAAGGCATCCAGTCAGCTGTCTATAACAGAGGCCACGTAAGGAAACAAATGATGTGGGGGAGAGAGGGGAGAAAACGGCCTAGCCTATCTGCAGAAATATCTGTTCCGCAACTCCTGGCGGCGAGTCCGGTCCAAAGTTATGGAGGGGGAGTGAGCATCGTAGTCGATCACACACAGGTGCAGAAAAGTAAATGGACATAGAGATGTGGGGAGTCTTTCTTTATTAATCATCATCAACTGTACATACACAGGGTGCTCTCCTTTTTATATAACTAGGGGGTGGAGGGATAAGTGCCCACTTTAACGTTAAGTGGAGGGACTTGGTCTATAATCGGTCAATGACTTGTTCCATCTAAGCCTCAAGTTTCCCAACACTCCCCCTTGGGCAGTTATCCATATATCCATGCCTCAAAACTCCGAAAAATCCAATGGAAAAAATATGGAGAAAGAGCGTATAGTATACATTGTCGCATTGCACGAATTGCCTCGTCAAAAACCTCGTGTGAGAAATATCAGGAAAACTCACTCAAGGAAAAAAGAGTACAATCCACTCAACCGTCGAGTTGAGTACTCGATCATCGGGGCCGAGATTTTAACGATGAGTTAGTGAAGTTTCTCCCCCTGAACTTTGCATCTCCCTAAGTCTCGTCATACCGATTTCACGCGCACATCTCTCCAAGGATGGCGTTGGTAATGATTTAGTGAACAAATTAGCAAGATTGTCACAGGACTTAGTATGCAAGATTCTGACCTCGTTCATCTTCTGCAGCTCGTGTGCATAGAAGAACTTAGGGTTAATATTCTTCATGGGGTTACTCTTCACATAACCCATCTGAACGTGTGCAACACAATCATCATTATCTTCATAGATAATGATAGGGGTTTATAAGGTGTTCATCCCACATGTCTGCTGAATGTGGTCGATGTTGGAAATATGAGCAATTTATCGAATGATTTTATTAACAGAAATACTAGATAAAGCATGACCAGTATAGTAGTGATAAAACAAGTCATGTGATTTGACAAAGAGAAGGTAAACAACATCTTCATATATGAACTGTAACTAAACATATCTAGAGCAGAGAGTATAGCAAGTTGCATATATGAAATAGAGTCTAACATACCTAGGGCAAATACTAGGACAAGGAACTGTAGCAGGACCTCTAATAGAAAGGAGAAGAACACGTACGGGATAGCAGCAGCAGAAGCGCTGGACTTGGGGTCGGTGTCCTCGCCTGCCATGTCGTTGAGGAGGTCATGGACGCCGGGGAAGAAGTCGTCATCGGGGAAGTAGTCATCGGTGACCGGATCGTCCGTGATGAAACAACCAGTAGTGGCGATGAGCGCTCACCAAAAACCTTATCACCCTTCTCCCATACAGGACTCAAAATGTGCGGTTTCGGAGGCCTACTGTCCCGACGTGCGGTGCACGCCGCAAGCCGGGATGAGGAAGACAGCAGCAGCTCAGAGATGGAACCGATGGCGAGGGAAGGATTAGTTCTAGTGCGTCTCTCTGGGAGGAGCGACCTTCCTTTTATAAGTGCAAGATAAGGAGGTGAGAGGGCAGCGACGGGAGGTGAAACGAAGAGACGGAGATGAAGCGAACAGCCAGCAGCCGAAGGGCTGCACCGTTCGCATTCGAACTCCACTTTCGCAAAAATCTTTTCAGCTTTCGTGTGACCTTTCGTATACCCGTAGTGCGTGGCAAAAATTTAGACATCGGCTCGGCTCATTCCCGCAACCCGCGACGCGTCGTGACGTGGCGTGGTGTGGCGAGGCGGGCGGCGGAGGAGAAGCGCACGTGGATGTCCCTCTTGTTCTCATGCTTATACAAGTGGGGAAAAAACCTCCCTTATAAAGAGGTCCAACTCCCTCTAAACTAGCAATGTGGGACTAAACTTTAGTTCCACCTCTTTCCTTGCACGAATGGGCTGCGTGGGCCTCTAGGATTTATTAATAATTTCTGAAATTGCTATTGGGTTAGGCCCAAAATAGACAAAATTCCAGCAATCCCCCACCAGATTCCAGAGGCACACAAAAATTGCCTTTGGTTCCAAAACACTGTTTTATATACCGGTACTGCAGTGGAGACTGTTATGTTGAACTTCCACCTAGAACTCTATGCTACACTAGTAAGCAACTTGAACAGTGGACTAGGCCTTGAACTGCAAGTTTTCTGCGAATCTAGCTTCACATAAAGCCTTGACCGATACGTGGCTATCGTGGGTCTTCCCCGCTGGTGGAGCTTATGTGTCATATTCCGTGACCTTTCATGAGTTTACTAGAGAGAACCCTACTCTCATAGATTGCGACGTTTGACAATCAGACTCATATAGGTGTGTTCTTCAAAAGTTGTTCTGCGGGATAACATCTCTGCTTAAATGAGCCACTTAGAACACATTAAGATATACATCAACTTACCATGCAGATTAGGAGAGTATTGCATCTTCATGGAGTGGTATTGTGAATAGTAAGGATACTCTCCTCTCAGTTGACCAACAGCTTGTCTTCCACATCTAATTCACGGGATCTCCGATCATAAAGAATAGGTTACCACTGTGAACAACTCATATTGTGGGTCTTATATCCATCTCCCTTGATGCATTATCTATCACATTACGTGATAGACCCTTAGTAAAAGGATCTGCCAGATTTTTAGACGTTTGGATATAATCCAATGCAATAACTCTGGAGTTTTTCATTTTCTTGACAGATTTTAACCTTCTCTGAACGTGTCTTGATGACTTCATGTTATCCTTTGAGCTGCTCACTTTCGTGATCACAGTTTGATTGTCGCAGTTCATAAGGATACCTGGTACAGGTTTCTCAACAACCGGCAAGTCATTCAAGAGCCGACGAAGCCAATCTGCTTCGACCGTAGCTGTATCTAGTGATGTGAGTTCTGCTTCCATTGTTGACCTCGTTAAGATGGTTTGCTTGCAAGACTTCCAAGAAACAGCGCCACCTCCATGAGTGAATACATATCCGCTCGTGACCTTTATCTCATCAGCATCTGAGATCCAATTTGAGTCACTATACCCTTCAAGCACCTTTGGGTGCCCGGTGTAGTGAATTCCATAATTTGCAGTGCCTTTCAAATAACGCAAAACTATCTCTAGAGCTTTCCAATGCACATCTCCTGGTTTTGAAACAAACCGACTCAGTTTGCTAATAGCAAAAGAGATGTCAGGTCTTGTAGCAATGGCTAAGTACATAAGTGAGCCAATAATCTGAGAATACTTCAATTGGTCTCTAGCAATTCTTCGATTCTTTCGAAGCAACACACTAGCATCATATGGTGTTGGAGAGGGCTTGTAGTCCTGTAGCCAAAGCGACTCAAGATCTTTTCCACATAGTGAGATTGAAGCAACGTAATCCCACCATCATCGTCTCTCAACAACTTGATGTTCAGAATAACATCAGCCACTCCTAAATCCTTCATCTCAAAACAGCGAGATAGGAAATCCTTGACCTCCTTAATAACATTCAGATTTGTTCCGAAAATCAGTATGTCATCAACATACAAGCAAAGGATAACTCCCTCGCCCCCATCATGGCGATAGTACACACATTTGTCAGCTTCGTTTACAACAAAGCCTGCAGCTGCTAAAGTTCTTTCAAACTTCTCATGCCACTATTTAGGTGCTTGCTTGAGTCCATACAAAGACTTCAGCAACTTGCACACTTTTCCTTCCAGACCATCTAGTACAAACCCATCTGGTTGTTCCATATAAATTTCCTCGTCCAACTCTCCATTTAGGAAAGCAGTCTTAACATCCATTTGATGAACGAGAAGACCATGTGAGGCAGCTAGTGAAAGTAGAACTCGAATAGTAGTCAGTCGAGCCACAGGTGAGTAAGTATCAAAGAAGTCTTCACCTTCCTTTTGGGTATAACCCTTAGCCACAAGCCGAGCCTTGTACTTTTCAATAGTACCATCAGTCCTAAGCTTCTTCTTGAATACCCATTTGCACCCTATAGGTTTGCACCCATAAGGACGATAAGTTATTTCCCAAGTTTCATTCGCCAAGATGGAATCCATATCACTACGAACTGCTTCCTTCCAATAGTCAGCATCTTTAGATGCATAGGCCTCTGAAATAGAACTGGGAGTGTCATCTATGAGATACACAAGAAAATCATCACCAAAGGACTTTGCAGTCCTCTGTATCTTGCTCCTAGTAGGAACTTCATTGTTCTCCTCCACAGGACTTTCAAAGTGTTCTATCGAAATGGCAGGTTTGGTAATTGTAACTGGTTCCTGATTCGATGAACTAGGCATCTCCTGATTAGATGAGGTAGCCATATCCTTCATGGGAAAGATATCTTCAAAGAAAGTCGCATCATTCAACTCCATGATCGTACCGACATGCATGTCAGGTACCTCAGATTTTACAACCAAGAATCTATAGCCAATGCTATGAAAAGCATATCCCAGGAAAACACAATCCACAGTCTTTGGTCCAAGCTTCCGCTCTTTGGAATTGGAACATTGACTTTCGCCAAACAACCCCATGTTCATAGATAAGAGAGTTTTAACCTTTTCTTCTCCCATTACTTGAATGGAGTTATCTCTTTGTTCTTTGTGGGAACTCGGTTTAGGACATGACATGCCGTCAATATCGCCTCCCCCCACCATGCCTTGGAGAGACCCGATGTGTCTAACATGGCGTTAACCAAATCAGTTAGAGTACAGTTCTTTCTTTCGGCAACCCCATTTGACTGAGGTGAATAGGGAGGCGTCCTCTCATGGATTATACCATGTTTCGCACAAAAAACATCAAATTCATTGGAAAAATACTCTCCACCACGGTCGGACCTAAGCCTCTTGATTTTCCGTTCAAGTTGGTTTTCCACTTCAGCTTTACAGATCTTGAAAAAGTTCAAAGCCTCATCCTTAGATTTCAGAAGATACCCACGGCAGTATCTAGTGGAGTCGTCAATTAACGTCATGAAATATTTCTTTCCACCTTTTGTCAAAACACCATTCATTTCACATAGATCTGAATGTATGAGCTCTAGTGGTGCAAGATTTCTCGTTTCCGCAGTCGTGTGATACTTACGAGGTTGCTTAGCTTGCACACACACTTGACACTTAGATCCCTTGACAGTGGTGAAACTAGGGATTAAGTTCAACTTTGCTAGTCGCGACATGCAACCAAAGTTAACATGACAAAGACGTGAATGCCACACATTTGATTCACTATTGTTACAAACATGATTAACAACTTTATTGCAAACGTCTGATAAGGATAAACGAAACAGCCCCCCCTGAATCATAGCCTGTACCAACAAAGGTTCCATACTTGGATATTACAAATTTATTTGACTCAAAGACAAGCTTGTAGCCATCTCTACACAGAAGAGATCCGCTAACAAGATTTTTATTGACGGAGGGGACATAATGCACGTTCTTCGGCCGCACGATCTTCCCCGAAGTAAATTTCAGATCGACCGTGCCAACACCACGAACAGAAGCACTTGAACCGTTGCCCATCAGCACGGTTGAAGTCCATGCGGTCTGATAAGACGAAAACATGGAAATATCACCGCATACATGCACATTAGCACCCGTGTCAAGCAACCAATCAGGAGAATGACACACTGAAAGAATAGTGGGAAATATACCATACCCATCATCCTTCATGTCAGTGTCTCCAATGACAACATTAGCGGTCTTACCGCCTTTCCCGGGGTGACGCTTATCATAGCGATTAGGGCAACTAGGTGCCCAATGATCAGGATCCCCACACACATGACAGACACCTTTCTTCTTTTCATTCTTCTTCTTGAAGTTCTTGTGCTGGACAACCTTGTTCTTCCCATCACACTTTGCTTTACCATCAAACTTGCCCTTGTTCTTGAACTTGTGGGGCTGGAACTTCTGCTTCTGTACCACATTGGCACTAGATCCTCCCTCAATACCTCGAGCACGTGTGTCCTTTGCTCTCGCCTTTTCTTCCACATCAAGAGTGGTAATGAGATCCGGGACGGAAAACTCCTGCCTCTTATGCTTCAGCAAGGTAGCAAAGTTGGAAGCTTAGTGATGATACCTCCGGCAACAAACTTGTCCGGTAGCATACAACCGAAGTACTCAAGTTCTCTAGCAAATGACTGTATCTCATGAGCTTGCTCAACCACGGAGCGCTCTTCAGTCATCCTGTAATCATAGAATTGCTCCATGATGTACAACTCAGTGCCAGCATCCGAGACCCCAAACTTGGCCTCGAGTGCATCCCACATATCATTTCCATTACCAATTGACGCATAAGAATCAACTATGTTCTCACCAAGAACACTCAAGAGAGCAACCTTAAATAGAGTATCCATTTTCTGAAAGGCTTGTGCCTGTTGAGCATCAAGCTCTCCTTCAGATTTGCCAAGAGTGGCGTCATAGCAACTCATGGTTTAAAACCATAAGACTGCTCTCACGTGCCACCTCTTATAGTGGATACCCTCAAACATAGGAGGTCTCATGAAAGCAGCAAAACCAATCGGGGTAAATTGCCTATATTAAGGTTTTTGGATTGTTGGAAATATGAGCAATTTATCGAATGATTTTATTAACAGAAATACTAGATAAAGCATGACCAGTATAGTAGTGATAAAACAAGTCATGCGATTTGACAAAGAGAAGGTAAACAGCATCTTTATATATGAACTGTAACTAAACATATCTAGAGCAGACAGTATAGCAAGTTGCACATATGAAATAGAGTCTAACATATCTAGGGCAAATACTAGAACAAGGAATTGTAGCAGGACCTCTAATAGAAAGGAGAAGAACATGTACGGGACAACAGCAGCAGAAGCGCTGGACTTGGGGTCGGTGTCCTCGCCTGCCATGTCGTCGAGGAGGTTGTGGACGTCAGGGAAGAAGTCGTCGTCGGGGAAGTAGTCGTCGGTGACCGGATAGTCCATGATGAAGCAGCCAGTAGTCGCGCTGAGCGCTCCCCAAAAACCTTATCACCCTTCTCTCGTACAGGACTCAAAAGGTGCGGTTTTGGAGGCCTACTATCTCGACGTGTGGTGCACCGCGCAAGCCGGGATGAGAAAGATAGCAGCAACTCAGAGATGGAACCGATGATGAGGGAAGGAGTAGTTCTGGTGCGTTTCTCTGGGAGGAGCGACCTCCCTTTTATAGGCACAAGAGAAGGAGGCGAGAGGGCAGCGACGGGAGGTGAAATGAAGAGACGGGGATGAAGCGAACAGCCAACAGCCGAAGGGCTGGACCGTTCGCATTCGAACTCCACTTTCGCAAAAATCTTTTCAGCTTCCTTGTGACCTTTCGTATACCCATAGTGCGTGGCAAAAATTTAGACATTGGCTCAGCTCATTCCCGCAACCCGCGCAGCGGCGCGGCGAGGTGTGGCGTGGCGGGAGGCGGAGGAGGAGCGCGCGTGGATGTCCCTCTTGTTCTCATACTCATACAAGTGGGGAAAGAACCTCCCTTATAAAGAGGTCCAACTCTGTGACGCCCCCGATTTGACCGTACACTAATCATACACGCAAATGTGTACGATCAAGATCAAGGACTCACGGGAAGATATCACAACACAACTCTAGACACAAATTAAAATAATACAAGCTTTATATTACAAGCCAAGGGCCTCGAGGGCTCGAATACGCAAGAGTCGGCAGAAGCAAAAATATCTGAGTACAAACATAAGTTAGACAAGTTTGCCTTAAGAAGGCTAGCACAAAAGCAACAACGATCGAAAAGGCAAGGCCTCCTGCCTAGGAGCCTCCTAACTACTCCTGGCCGTCAGCGGTCTCCACGTAGTAGCATGCATCGGCGGTGGCATCTGGCTCCTGGGCTCCGACACCTGGTTGCATCAACCGGAAAGAAGAAGAAAGGGGAAAACGGGGGAGCAAAGCAACCGTGAGTACTCATCCAAAGTACTCGCAAGCAAGGATCTACTCTACATATGCATCAGTATCAATGAAAAGGGTTGTATCTGTGGACTGAACTGCAGAATGCTAGAAGAGAAGGGGGAAAGCCTAGCCTATCGAAGACTAGCATCTTCTGGAAACCACCATCTTGCAGCAACAGGAGGGAGTAGAGTAACATAAAGTAAAGTAGTAGTAGCGTTATCAACCTCGGCCAAAGACCCTTTCTCGACTCCCTGCGAGAAAGCAATCCCAGAGCCATACTATCCAGTTCTCATCTCCATTTCTCATATCCATCTCTCATCTCAGGTATCCAGTTCTAGTTGTATCGATCAGGATACAACTCCATGTGTCCATTACCATAGGACAGGCTATCGATAGATGTTTTCTTCCCTGCAGGGGTGCACCAACTTACCCACCACGCTCGATTAACTCCAGCCGGACACACTTCCTGGGTCATGCCCGGCCTCGGCCAAACAATATGCCGCAACCCGACCTAGGCTTAATAGAGAGGTCAGCACGCCGGACTAAACCTATGCCCCCAGGGGTCATGGGCTATCTCCCCGGTAACTCCTGCACGTTGCGTGGGCGGCCGGTGAGCAGACCTAGCTACCTCCTTCAACAAGGCAGGTGCTTACGCAGTCCAACCCGGCGCGCGCCGCTCAGTCGCTGACGTCTATTAAGCTTCGGCTGATGTATACAACGCAGAACGCCCATACTATGCCCACGTGATGGTTAGTGCTATCAGGCCAGAGGCCCCTCGGATCAAATATCCAAATCGTAGTGGATTAGGAACGCGCGGTAACAAGCAGAGACACGAAAGATGTGACCCCGTCGCCCCGTCTCGAGGACTTGCAGCAAGGGCTAAGAATGCCCGACCGCGCCTCGTAATTATCTCGCGGGCACCCTCGAGGTCAACCCGACTCCTCATCAGTCGCAAATATGCTCGCGCGGGTACCCCTCGGGGCCAGCCCGTCTTTAGTAACATGGTTCAGCGTAAAGTCATAGTAACCATAGTAACCGTGTGTCCAAACATCAAGGGGAAAACCCGAGGAATCACCCCCGGTGAATTCCACTCGATGTAATCATCAAGGTGAACGTAAGAGGAACCACCCCCGAGGTTCACACTTGAGGGGTTGCACGACAGAGTCGTATCGGAAGTGGTTAAGGCGGAATCACCCTCGATGACCACGACCGAATAGCTACTCTACAGAGGTCTCATCAGGAGTGATGTAAGAGGTTCCACCATCGGCACTCGATGGTTACTCTATAGAGTCGTACAACTAAGGGGGGGGGGTGATGTGCGATGTCGGGGCCTGGACGTCGATCACGTTGATCGAGTCATCGAACATAAAGCGGGGCATCTAGGACAAGGTGGGGGTCACTGATGGATCACTAACCAACCTATACTAAGCAGTTTAGGATAAGCAGGTAAGGTATGAAAGCAGGTAACAACAACAGGCTATGCATCAGAGTAGGATCATACAGAAAGCAGTAGCAGTTCTAATGCAAGCATGAGAGGGAAAGAAATGGGCGATATCGGAATGCTCAAGGGGGGTTTGCTTGCCTGGTTGCTCTGGCAAGGAGGGGTCGTCGTCGACGTAGTCGATCACAGGGGCATCAGCAGCGGTCTCGAGGTCTACCGGAGAAGAAGAGGGGGAAGAAACAATAAATACACGCAAGCATAAGCATAACAAGACAATAAGCGGTGCTAGAGGTGTTCTAACGCAACGCTAGGCGATACTGGCGAAGGAGGATAACATCCGGGAAAGTTTTCCCGAAGTTTGCATTTTTCGGACAGATGAAACGGAGGGGAAAGCTACAGGTTCTCTATGCTAGGGATGTGTGGCGGATGAACGGACCGCGTATCCGGATTCGTCTCGTCGTTCTAAGCAACCTTCATGTAGAAAACCTTTTCATCCGAGTTACAGATTATTTATTATGATTTTTCAAAATTTTAAACATTTTCTGAAATTAATATTAATTCGAAGATAATTGCTAAAATGCTAAGCGCACCCAGCACAGGGTGCACAGAACTGTACCCAATGGCTAACAGGTGGGCCAGGGGGTCCCAGTTGACCTTGACTGGTCAACACGGGGTGGGGTCCTCCCGTCATTGACTGTTTCGTTAACTAACTAGTTAATTCGGTCTAATTAGGCTATTAAGCTAATTAACTTTAATAGTTTAACTAACCAAATTAATTAATTATATTGATTAATTATTTATTTTTTTAAATCTTTTTTAACACCTATTTTTTTAAAAGGACAAGGGCTGTGGGGCCCGTTCGTCAGTGGCACTAGGCCAACTCAGCGGGGCGGGTTAACGGGCGGAACCCCGGGGTCAGGCACAGGCCTCCGGGTGGAGAAGCAGGGCGGGCGCTCGTGGAGGCCGCAGCCTGCCTGGGGCGGGGCGTCGGCAGCTGCCAGCAGCGGCGAGGGACGGCAGTGCAGGACGACGACGAGCAAAGGCACGCCCGGCAGGCGGGGCAATGGCGGACGATGCAGGCATCGGGCGCGAGCGCCCATCGAGGGCGAGGCCGTGGCCTCGGCTGGGCTTGGGCGGGAGCAGACAAAGGCGCGGGCGCGCAAGGGCGGCGGTCGGCAGCGACGCGGTCCCGAGCAGTAGCAGGGGACGGGGACGGCGGGCGAGGCGCGAGGCGGGGACGGGGCCCTACGATGGAACAGAGCGGAGAGGAGGGAAGGCGCTCATGAGAGGAACGTAGGGCACAGGGCAGCGGGCTCGGGGAAGGTTGGGGTGGTCTGACGACGGAGAGGATGAGGAGGTCTGGCGAGGCTCGATGGAGCCGATGAGGAGGCGAGGCGACGTGGAGCGGCTCCGACGAGTGGCGTCCGTCGGCGAGGTCGGGGCGTCCGGCGTGGCGACGGGGATGGGGCGGCGCTCGGCGAGGTGGCGGGGGCGCGCCGGGTGGCGGCGTCGGGAGCGGGCCCGATCCCGATCCAATTGAGAGGAGGGGAACGAGAGGGAGACGTGGGGAGGAAGTGGGGCGATCTGTCCACATATTTTGGATGCGTGGGGGGATAAGGGAGAGGGAGAGGTGGGCCGGCCAGAGGGTCTGGTGGTCCAGCTGGGCCACGACCCAGTGGGGGAAGGGGCTTCTCTCTCCCCTCTTCTCCTTTTTGTCTTCTCTGCTTTGCATTTTCCTTTTGCTCCAAAAGACTTTTGTAAAAAGTGTAGCTTCTCTCAATAATTATTATGTAATATTTAGCATTGCCTCAAGAAGTTTGAGAAGTAGTTGAAAAGCCTTAGAATCTTTATAACTTTAAAAGTGATTTAAAATATTGTTTTGACCCCTTGTTTTATTCATTTAAGGGCATTTAAACAATTTATAAAAAATATGGGTTTCAACATGACAAATACCCAGGGATTATTTACAACACTTTGAACATTTTGTTCTTCATGTTTGGCAATTTGAATTTTGGACTTTGATTTGAATTTGAAATTTGAACCAGTTTTGAACCAACGTGAGTTTAACAACAGTAATCACGATGATGTGGCATCATTAGGAGGGTATTACTGTAGCTTAATTATCCGGGCGTCACAATTCTCCTCCACTACAAGAAATCTTGTCCCGAGATTTAAGGGGGAGTAAGGAGGGAAAGACTCGGGAAGGACGGAGCTCAACACAAGGTAGGTACCAGGGGGCTATCTTAGTGAACGTGGCATAGAGGCATCTCTCGAGTTTGAAATATAAGAAAGTCATCGAGAGCAAGGTAAGAAGGTGCAATAAGAAGTTTCAACCGGGTAGGAAATTTCTTGATGTCTGCAACAGAGTGCGAAAGAGGCTCAGAGCATCGAGAATAAGTATTGCATTTGATACCAGAACAGATCACAAGGAAGATGGCTCGCAAATTACATACGAAGCCAAGCCCGAGGGATAACTTAGAAAACAAGGATGCATAGGAGAGTCAGGTTTCGATCCTGTGGAACTGTGGGTTATGGGCCCACCATGTGGGTTAAAAGCAGGAAGGGTGCTAACATTTTGTACGGCTAAGGTAGCAAGGCATGTCAGAGGACAACCTGTCACTTATGTTGGCAACAACGTTGGTACCAAGGGCGAGGGACGAAGAGAACCATTTTCCTGCTCGTTAAGACAAGGCGGACCAATAGGCAACGTTCTCATCCATCGGTGGCTACTAGAATGTCATCAACAATAGTAACAAGGTCTTACTGACAGAGTTGTACACCGAGGTGTTTACCTAAGCAGAGAATTAACTCTGCTCGGATAAGTTAGATTACGAGAAAGGTTTAAACAAACCAATGGAAAGGAAAAAATGTGACTATTAATTTAATCAGAACAATGGAAAGGAAAATTGTGTTTAAACACAAATATCAGGAGTATATCCTTTCAAGGACAAGCAAATGATGATATCCACAATAGGATAGTAAGTAGATTACCATTTGGGTAAAGGGGAGAGGAATGTTCATGACATTACCCATACCACAGTGTTTGGATAAGTGATCAAGAAACAATTAGCATTGCTCCTCAATGTTCTTAATGATGTTTAGAGTACCACAATCATGCTTCGGGGCAGCATTGACATGGTCATCAGGTAAAGGTCGGACCTTGGGAACACAAAGGATCCATCAAGAATTTATAGGACATCTCATGCAATTTTATGAGGAAAAAGATGAGGATGTGGCCGATGGGTTCAGCGGCAATCCATCGACATGTCAATAAGAAAAGGATGTATTCCAAAATTGTATGAACAAGTTTGTGTTTGGGGGGGGGCAAGAATGTCTTCGATGATAACACAAATCATCAAGGGGCAATGATGGTATTTCTCATCATGAATTTGATTGATATCCCGGAAGAGCTCAGAATGTTGATAATTTTGTCAAGAGGTTTCATGAAGATGTAATCGATCGGCGATGACATCAAGTCAAAGGAATTTTGAAGCAAAAAGGTTATCAGAACCACGAATATGACACAAACTCGAATTCAAACTTGTTCAAGGTGAAATGATATGACGAGGAAGATCGACGTAAGTTGAGCTCATCATCGAAAGTTGTGCTCCGAAAAGAAGGACCGGGTAGCACAGTTAAAATTAGCTTGATAATGATATAGCCGATCAGGCTATGAATGACTTGAAGGATTATTAAACTCGTAAGCAACAGAAATAGCTTAGAGTTATTGAGTCGGAGTGCGGAATCGATTCACTTAAAGGTGTTCTTGAGTGACTAATAACTCGGAACCCAGGGCAATCTGAAATCGCTGAGGAGCAATACCAGATGAAGACTCATAGGAAGCAACACAGTTCTTTGTCATTCTCAAGATACCGGAGGGTAATACTCGAAGGAAGGTCAAGATAGAGCTTGCAAAGATGCATTGATCTGTAGAAGACAAGTGCTTTAACTTGTCCGAGAAATGGAATCAAAGGGGAACAATCATGGTCAGAACCACGGTTGCAAAGGAACAAACATAGTTACCAGATGAACTTATAACAAGGGGATTATTATTATCACAAGAAGCTTCCATGATAAGATCTACATCGTGTCCACGGGCATGAACACAAAGTTCAAGGTCGACTCCCACTTCTTCAATGCATATCATTTCATTTACTTCTCGCTTTCGATGAAGTTCTAGTGTTGAAATTATATCTGGCAAAACACCAGAAGAGTATGACTCGTGAAAACTCTCGGGTTCACACGGATTAGGGAAGGCATAGGTTCAACCCACAGGGGCATCTTAGGAACATATACCACAAACCTCAGGAGTAATATAACACAAGCTCGAAGGCAGAGAATGGTTGAGAAGGCAGAGGATACAATTTACCAAAGGTATTATGTATCCGAGGAAAGGCTCACAAGCTTATTGAATATGAAGGACGTTGTCGGATAAAATCCGAAAAAGGGGTCTGGTGGTCCACAAGGGATCTGATGTGAGCATCAATATTCAACCAGAGGAAGAAAGAATGCAAGGAGATCAGATTATAGAAACAACTGACAAACTCAAAGCTCAATTGCAAAGGAATTATGAATTCCAAGACAAGGGATCAGAAGCAATGCTCTGATAAGGGATGGATAGGTAGAATAGCCTTAGGGGTACAATCGATGGCGATTTGATTGATCGAGATTCATCACATGTTAGAATGACTCTGAGCCGGAAGGATGAATTCTAGGATCTGATTGAGGATTGCGAGCATTCGCAACATATTGTATCAATGGACTCAAAATGATAATGACAAAGGCTGACAATAAGATTACTAGACTTATGGTATTAACCATAATGCAAGCAAGCAAGAAATCCAAGAACAATAGGCTGTTGAGGATTTTCACAAGAACGAATGGTATTACGAAGACTTTTGTGAAGTACAAGAATCAACTGAGGATGAGCGGATACTCGATAGGTGCACAAAGTTATCCGTAGGGGTATTCAGTCGACAAGGAACTGCAAGGCAGTAAGCTCAAAGGATTCTCGGAAAAAGGAGAGCAGTTCAGGGCATCTTGTAATAACAAGATCAATGGGATAGAAAGTAAGATTGGTAAGTGTGTGTAGTTATCCATAAGGATATTTCGGTGGTAAGGAATTGCAAAGGCAACAGGCACAAAGTCTCGAGAGAATATCGTAGAGTATCTTCGGAATCTTCTGATGCAGCAGGGGATCATCTGGAGTGAGGGGCTCTCCGGTAGAACGTATTGACGAGAACCTAGAGTTAGCAAAATCATTTAACCCGAATAGAAGAGAGATCAGATTCCGAGAGTATAGACGAGGAATAAAAGATCCTAATACCACCCAATGACGACGTGGGCCCGTAAGCCACACAACCATGTTAGTAAAATAGTTTTTCAAAGACCAGACTCAACTTCGGACAAGGAGTTGGAAAGGGGGATCCTACAGGTAGTCGGCTCTGATACCAACTTGTGACGCCCCCGATTTGGCCGTACACTAATCATACACGCAAATGTGTACGATCAAGATCAAGGACTCACGGGAAGATATCACAACACAACTCTAGACACAAATTAAAATAATACAAGTTTTATATTACAAGCCAGAGGGCTCGAATACATAAGCTCGAATACACAAGAGTCAGCGGAAGCAAAAATATCTGAGTACAGACATAAGTTAGACAAGTTTGCCTTAAGAAGGCTAGCACAAAAGCAACAACGATGGAAAAGGCAAGGCCTCCTGCCCGGGAGCCTCCTAACTACTCCTGGTCGTTAGCGGTCTCCACGTAGTAGCATGCATCGGCGGTGGCATCTGGCTCCTGGGCTCCGACACCTGGTTGCATCAACCGGAAAGAAGAAGAAAGGGGGAAAAAGGGGGAGCAAAGCAACCGTGAGTACTCATCCAAAGTACTCGCAAGAAAGGATCTACTCTACATATGCATCGGTATCAATGAAAAGGGTTGTATCTGTGGACTGAACTGCAGAATGCCAGAAGCGAAGGGGGAAAGCCTAGCCTATCGAAGACTAGCATCTTCTGGAAACCACCATCTTGCAGCAATAGGAGGGAGTAGAGTAACATAAAGTAAAGTAGTAGTAGCGTTATCAACCTCGGCCAGAGATCCTTTCTCGACTCCCTGTGAGAAAGCAATCCCAGAGCCATACTATCCAGTTCTCATCTCCATTTCTCATATCCATCTCTCATCTCAGGTATCCAGTTCTAGTTGTATCGATCGGGATACAACTCCAAGTGTCCGTTACCGTAGGACAGGCTATCGATAGATGTTTTCTTCCCTGCAGGGGTGCACCAACTTACCCACCATGCTCGATTAACTCCTGCCGGACAAACCTAGGTCATGCCCGGCCTCGGCCAAACAATACGCCGCAACCCGACCTAGGCTTAATAGAGAGGTCAGCACGCCGGACTAAACCTATGCCCCTAGGGGTCATGGGCCATCTCCCCGGTAACTCCTGCACGTTGCGTGGGCGGCCGGTGAGCAGACCTAGCTACCTCCTTCAACAAGGCAGGTGCTTACGCAGTCCAACCCGGCGCGCGCCGCTCAGTCGCTGACGTCTATTAAGCTTCGGCTGATGTATACGACGCAGAACGCCCATACTATGCCCACGTGATGGTTAGTGCTATCAGGCCAGAGACCCCTCGGATCAAATATCCAAATCATAGTGGATTAGGAACGCGCGGTAACAAGCAGAGACTCGCGAAAGATGTGACCCCGTCGCCCTGTCTCGAGGACTTGCGGCAAGGGCTAAGAATGCCCGGCCGCGCCTCGTAATTATCTCGCGGGCACCCTCCAGGTCAACCCAACTCCTCATCACTCGCAAATATGCTCGCGCGGGTACCCCTCGGGGCCAACCCGTCTTTAGTAACATGGTTCAGTGTAAAGTCATAGTAACCATAGTAACCATGTGTCCAAACATCAAGGGGAAACCCCGAGGAATCACCCCCGGTGAATTCCACTCGATGTAATCATCAAGGTGAACGTAAGAGGAACCACCCTCGAGGTTCACACTTGAGGGGTTGCACGACAGAGTCGTATCGGAAGTGGTTAAGGCGGAATCACCCTCAATGACCACGACCGAATAGCTACTCTACAGAGGTCTCATTAGGAGTGATGTAAGAGGTTCCACCCTCGGCACTCGATGGTTACTCTACAGAGTCGTACAACTAAGGGGGGTGATGTGCGGTGTCGGGGCCTGGACGTCGATCACGTTGATCGAGTCATCGAACATAAAGCGGGGCATCTAGGACAAGGTGGGGGTCACTGATGGATCACTAACCAACCTATACTAAGCAGTTTAGGATAAGCAGGTATGGTATGAAAGCAGGTAACAACAACAGGCTATGCATCAGAGTAGGATCATACAGAAAGCAGTAGCAGTTCTAATGCAAGCATGAGAGGGAAAGAAATGGGCGATATCGGAATGCTCAAGGGGGGTTTGCTTGCCTGGTTGCTTTGGCAAGGAGGGGTCGTCATCGACGTAGTCGATCGCAAGGGCATCAACAGCGGTCTCGAGGTCTACCGGAGAAGAAGAGGGGGAAGAAACAATAAATACACGCAAGCATAAGCATAACAAGACAATAAGTGGTGCTAGAGGTGTTCTAACGCAGCGCCAGGCGATACTGGCGAAGGAGGATAACATCCGGGAAAGTTTTCCCGAAGTTTGCATTTTTCAGACAGATGAAATGGAGGGGAAAAGCTGCAGGTTCTCTATGCTAGGGATGTGTGGCGAACAAACGGACCACGTATCCGGATTCGTCTCGTCGTTCTGAGCAACCTTCATGTAGAAAACTTTTTCATCCGAGTTACAGATTATTTATTATGATTTTTCAAAGTTTTAAACATTTTCTGAAATTAATATTAATTCGAAGATAATTGCTAAAATGCTAAGCGCACCCAGCACAGGGTACACAGAACTGTACCCAGTGGCTGACAGGTGGGCCAGGGGGTCCCACTTGACCAGTCAACGTTTGACTGGTCAACATGGTGTGGGGTCCTCTTGTCATTGACTGTTTCGTTAACTAACTAGTTAATTCGGTCTAATCAGGCTATTAAGCTAATTAACTTTAATAGTTTAACTAACCAAATTAATTAAGTTAATTAATTAATTATATTGATTAATTAATTATTTTTAAATTTTTTTAAACACCTATTTTTTTAAAGGACAGGGGCTGTGGGGCCTGTTCGTCAGTGGCACTAGGCCAACTCAGCGGGGCGGGTTAACGGGCGGAACCCCCGGGGTCGGGCGCAGGTCTCCGGGCGGAGAAGCGGGGCGGACGCCCGTGGAGGCCGCAGCCTGCCTGGGGCGGGGCGAGGCCGGCGGGGTGCCGGCAGCTGCCAGCAGCGGCGAGGGACGGCAGTGCAGGACGGTGGCGAGCAAAGGCGCGCGCGGCAGGCGGGGCCATGGCAGACGACGCGGGCATCGGGCACGAGCACCCATCGAGGGCGAGGCCGTGGCCTCGGCTGGGCTTGGGCGGGAGTGGACAGAGGCGCGGGCGGCGCCGGGCGCGCAAGGGCGGCAGTCGGTAGTGACGCGGTCCCGAGCAGTAGCAGGGGACGGGGACGGCGGGCGAGGCGCGAGGCGGGGACGGGGCCCTACGACGGAACAGAGCGGAGAGGAGGGAAGGCGCTCACGAGGGGAACGTAGGGCACAGGGCAGCGGGCTCGGGGAAGGTTGGGGTGGTCCGACGACGGAGAGGATGAGGAGGTCCGGCGAGGCTCGACGGAGCCGATGAGGAGGCAAGGCGACATGGAGCGGCTCCGACGAGTGGCGTCCGTCGGCGAGGTCGGGGCGTCCGGCGTGGCGACGGGGATGGGGCGGCGCTCGGCGAGTTGGCAGGGGAACGCGCCGGGCGGCGACATCGGGAGCGCGGAGCGATGGCGCCGAAGACGGGATCGGGCCCGATCCCGATCCAATCGAGAGGTGGGGAACGAGAGGGAGACGTGGGGAGGGAGTGGGGCGATCTGTCCACATATTTTGGGTGCATGGGGGATAAGGGAGAGGGAGAGGTGGGCCACCCAGATGGTCTGGTGGTCCAGCTGGGCCACGACCCAGTGGGGGAAGGGGCTTCTCTCTCCCCTCTTCTCCTTTTCTTTTGTCTTCTCTGCTTTGCATTTTCCTTTTGCTCCAAAAGACTTTTGTAAAAAGTGTAGCTTCTCTCAATAATTATTATGTAATATTTAGCACTGCCTCAAGAAGTTTGAGAAGCAGTTGAAAAGCCTTAGAATCTTTATAACTTTAAAAGTGATTTAAAATATTGTTTTGACCCTTCTTTTATTCATTTAAGGGCATTTAAAAATTTATAAAAAATATGGGTTTCAACATGAAAAATACCCAGGGATTATTTACAACACTTTGAACATTTTGTTCTTCATGTTTGGCAATTTGAATTTTGGACTTTGATTTGAATCTGAAATTTGAACCAGTTTTGAACCAACGTGAGTTTAACAACAGTAATCACGATGATGTGGCATCTTTAGGAGGGTATTACTGTAGCTTAATTATCCGGGCGTCACAAACTCCCTCTAAACTAGCTATGTGGGACTAAACTTTAGTTCCACCTCTTTCCTTGCACGAATGGGCTGCATGGGTCTCTAGGATTTATTAAGAATTTCTGAAACTGCTATTGGGCTAGGCCCAAAATAGACAAAATTCCAGCAGTCGATCACCCGCCGAAGCCATGCACACTCTTGTGATTCTTCGTATAGTGCCATGATTTCCAAGTGGTTAGTGAAAGTCGATATGAGACTTTGCTTAGTCGATTTCCAGGAAAACGCAATTCCACCACAAAGGAAAAAACATATCCAATCTGTGATTTGTAATCATGCGGGTCTGATAGGTACCCACCATCGCATAGCCTATAATAGATAGGTCTTGATTCCTTTTATAAAATAGGCCAAGATCTTTGGTCCCTTGTAGGTAACGGAAGACGTCCTTAACACCTTTCCAATGTTTCTTGGTAGGTTTAGAACTGTACCTAGCAAGCAAACTGACGACAAACCCAATGTCTGGCCGTGTACAATTTGCGAGGTACATGAGTGCTCCAACTGCACTTAGGTAAGGAACCTCCGGTCCCAGAGTTTCCTCCCCCTCTTCCTTTGACCTGAACAGGTCCTTGTCTGGCTATAAAGATCTCCCGACCATCGGGGTCTTAGAAGGATATGCCTTATTAAATCTAAATATTTCCAGCACCTTCTGGGTGTAGACCGACTGGTGCACTAGAATCCCATCAGGGGAATGTTCAAGTTGCAGACCTGGACAAAACTTGATTTTACCCAAATCCTTCATCTTGAATTCCGACATCAGATAGGAACTCGCGTCCTCAATATCCTCAGGTGTACCGATTATGTTCAAATCGTCCACGTACACCAAGATTATACAGAATCCATCTTGGGATCGCCGTATAAAAACACATGGGGAATCTTTATTGCTCATGTAGCCCTTCTGATGAAGGAAATCGCTTAGGTGATTATACCACATCCTACCAGACTGTCTAAGTCCGTACAGTGCCTTTTGAAGTTGAACATTGTATAGACCCCTGATTGCTCTATCATGGTTTGGAACAGGGATACCTTCTGGAACCTTCATGTATGTGTTTGAAACTAAGTTACCATATAAGTAAGCAGTGACAACATCCATTAGTTTCATTTTCAAGTCCATATTTACTTCCATTGAGATCAATTATCTAAAGGTAATTTCATCCATGAGTAGGAAATGAGTCTCCTCAAAATCGACACCTGGTCGTTGAGTGAAGCCTTGAGCGACGAACTTTGCTTTGTACCATACTACCTTATTATTTTCATCTCTCTTTTGACCAATAACCCACTCATGGCCAACAGGGCGTATGTGGGGAGGAGTTAGACAAACCGGTCCAAACACCTTCTTTTTGTTGAGAGATAATAATTCGGTAGTAATTGCCTCATGCTAATCTTTTTGATCTGACCTTTTCAGCGAGCATGTTAGGCTC
This sequence comes from Triticum urartu, assembly GCF_003073215.2. Classification (NCBI taxonomy): domain Eukaryota; kingdom Viridiplantae; phylum Streptophyta; class Magnoliopsida; order Poales; family Poaceae; genus Triticum; species Triticum urartu. The sequence continues at coordinate 378,203,068 of NC_053027.1, read as the reverse complement.
GGGGTCAAGATTTATGATTGAGGCAATTTTCTTAGCAAAGTTAATGTTGGCAATCACCATTTCTCGGTTCATGGACTCTCCCATATTAATATAACTTATGGCCATTTTGTCATGGGGCGCATCTGGCGCTGACCCTTGCTCTACCAAATTTCCCATTCTGGGAGCAAGGTCCTTTAGCTTTCCCGCGCTGATGTGTGTGCACACATCTCCGTTGGGTGTTTCCTCTATGGAAAAGTTTAAGCCCGGAATTTCGTGCACTGAATTTTCCGTACTTGTGCCAGGTCTCAAACTGGCTCCCCATTTCACTTTGGGGCACTTTGGTGACAAGCTGTGATAGATCTCTCTAATCCTTTTTTGTCAGGCGTCCCCGAGTACTTGGGATCTGAGAAGCCGGATATCTCGTCCTTTAGGCCTATGGATGGGTGCGGGAATACCATCATTTGCTTTTGGTATTTCAACCATTTTCGGTGCATTGCACACATGCACATGCGACTTTGTCATGGTGTTTAAGTCACTAAAGTGGTCAGGTAGTTGATTTGCTAATGACTGCAAATCTATTATCTTTTGGACTTCTCTCTCGGTCTCAGCAGTGTGCGGGTCATGAGCGTGGATTCCCGTGGCTTGCCACGTGATTTCTCGACTTTTAGCATCAAGGGGTTGATTCTCTCCCCCTAAAGTCAGGAAAAAAATCCTCGTCAAAAATGCAATCAGCAAAACGAGTCGTGTGACAGTCACCTGTCATGGGGTCCAGATACCTAATTATGGACACAGTCTCATAATCAACGTATATCCCCCACTTATGGAGCGGGCCCATCATTGATCGTTGGGGTTGTGGTATTGGTACATATACTTAGCAACCGAACCTACAAAGGTGGGAAATTTTTGGTGCCGCCCCTTGCGCAAGCTGAATAGGAGAGTGTATGTTCTAGGCCGACAGTCTAAAGTTGATGAGATGGGCCGCGTGTAACACTGTGTGGCCCCAACATGTAGTTGGTAAATTACAACCCTGAAGGAGCGGCCGGGCAATGAATTTAATTCTTTTAATCAATGCCTCAGCAAGTCCATTTTGTGTATGAACATGTGGTACTGAGTGCTTAACTTTGATTCCCATTGCCATGCAATAATCATCGAACGCCTTTGAATTAAATTCTCCGGCATTGTCCATTCGAATAGACTGTATACGATAATCAAGGAAATTATTCCTCATTTGTATGATTTGAGAGATCAATTTTGCAAAGGCATGGTTCCATGTTGACAGCAGGCAAACATTGGACCATTTAGGGGAAGCATCAATGAGCACCATGAAGTATCGAAACGACCCTGTGAGGGCTGAATTTGATTGCATATGTCCCCTTCGGTACGTTCCAAGAACGCGGGGATTTCATCTTGCACTTTGGCGGGCCATCGTCTAATGACTAACTTTCCCATGGCGCATGCGAACCATACGAAATCATCAGGATTAGAGAAGTTTTCACATAAACATTATGACCATGCGAGTTGTTAATTATATTTCTCATCATCCTAAGTCCGGGACAGCCTAACCTTGAAGGAAATATGTCCTAGAGGCAATAATAAAGTTATTATTTATTTCCTTATATCATGATAAATGTTTATTATTCATGCTAGAATTGTATTAACCGGAAACATAATACATGTGTGAATACATAGACAAACAGAGTGTCACTAGTATGCCTCTACTTGACTAGCTCGTTGATCAAAGATGGTTATGTTTCCTAACCATAGACATGAGTTGTCATTTGATTAACGAGATCACATCATTAGGAGAATGGTGTGAATGACTTGACCCCTTCCGTTAGCTTAGCACTTGATCGTTTAGTTTGTTGCTATTGCTTTCTTCATGACTTATACATGTTCCTATGACTATAAGATTATGCAACTCCCGCTTACCGGATGAACACATTGTGTGCCACCAAACTTCACAACGTAACTGGGTGATTATAAAGGTGCTCTACAGGTGTCTCTGAAGGTACTTGTTGGGTTGGCGTATTTCGAGATTAGGATTTGTCACTCCGATTGTCGGAGAGGTATCTCTGGGCCCACTCGGTAATGCACATCACTATAAGCCTTGTAAGCATTGCAACTAATGAGTTAGTTGCGGGATGATGTGTTACAGAACGAGTAAAGAGACTTGCCAGTAACGAGATTGAACTAGGTATTGAGATACCGACGATCGAATCTCGGGCAAGTAACATACTGATGACAAAGGGAACAACGTATGTTGTTATGCGGTTTGACCGATAAAGATCTTCATAGAATATGTGGGAGCCAATATGAGCATCCAGGTTCCGATATTGGGTATTGACCAGAGACGTGTCTCGGTCATGTCTACATAGTTCTCGAACCCGTAGGGTCCGCACGCTTAAAGTTCGATGACGGTTATATTATGAGTTTATGTATTTTGATGTACCGAAGGAGTTCAGAGTCCCGGATGAGATCGGGGACATGATGAGGAGTCTCGAAATGGTCGAGACGTAAAGATCGATATATTGGATGACTATATTCGGACATCGGAAAGGTTCCGAATGATTCAGGTATTTTCGGGAGTACCAGGGAGTTACGGGAATTCGTATTGGGCCTTAATGGGCCATACGGGAAAGGAGAGAAAGGCCTCAAAGGGTGGCCGCACCCCTCCCCATGGGCTGGTCCGAATTGGACTAGGGAGGGGGGCGCCCTCTTCTTTCCTTCTCCTTTTCCCTTCCCTTTCCTTCCCTCCTACTCCTACTATTTGGAAGGGCTCCTAGTTCTACTAGGAAAGGGGGAATCCTACTCCCGGTGGGAGTAGGACTCCCCTAGGGCACGCCATAGAGAGGGCCGGCCCTCCCCCTCCTCCACTCCTTTATATACGGGGGCAGGGGGCACCTCAAAGACACACAAGTTGATCAAGTTGATCGTCTCTTAGCCGTGTGCGGTGGCCCCCTCCACCATAGTCTACCTCGATAATACTGTAGCGGTGCTTAGGCGAAGCCCTGCGTCGGTAGAACATCAACATCGTCACCACGCCGTCGTGCTGACGAAACTCTCCCTCAACACTCGGCTGGATCGGAGTTCGAGGGACGTCATCGGGCTGAACGTGTGCTGAACTCGGAGGTGCCGTACGTTCGGTACTTGATCGGTCGGATCGTGAAGACGTACGACTACATCAACCGCGTTGTGCTAACGCTTACGGTCTACGAGGGTACGTGGACAACACTCTCCCCTCTCGTTGCTATGCATCACCATGATTTTGCGTGTGCGTAGGAATTTTTTTGAAATTGCTACGTTCCCTAATAGTGGCATCCGAGCCTGGTGTTTATGCGTTGATGTAATATGCACGAGTAGAACACAAGTGAGTTGTGGGCGATATAAGTCATACTGCTTACCAGCATGTCACACTTTGGTTCGGCGGTATTGTTGGATGAAGCGGCCCGGACCGACATTACGCGTACGCTTACGCGAGACTGGTCCTACCGACGTGCTTTGCACACAGGTGGCTGGCGGGTGTCAGTTTCTCCAACTTTAGTTGAACCGAGTGTGGCTACGCCCGGTTGAAAGCACAAGTGCTCCCTAGGTGGTTTTGATAATTGATGACAACATAACTCTTGTTGGACTAACATTTCTATCTAGCATGTTTCAGATAAGTTCAACAATGGAGTGGCATGGACTAAAGGTTGTGGGAACTCCTTCAAGATGCTAAGGACAAAGGATTGGCTAAAGCTTCAAGCTCAAGACTCTTCATTTTACATTTTAGTGATCCAAGATCACATTGAGTCCATAGGAAAAGCCAATACTATCAAGGAGGGATGAGGTGTTGCTTAATGAGCCTCTTGCTTCATGTGCTTAATGATATGCTCCAAAATCCTCAACTACTTTCCCATATCCACATATGACCTAAACCCTAAGCCAAAGTCGGTCCTACCGATTCTTTCTATCCGGCGCCACCGAGTTTCACTTGTCATAAGCCACTGCCAAACCCTAGCAATTCGGTTCTACCGATAGGGATCTCGGTCTCACCGAGATGGGATAGCAAACTCTCTGTTTCCCTTTCGTAACTTTTCGGTCTCACCGAAAGAGCGAATCGGTCCCACCGAGATTGCAGTGTAAACTCTTTGTTTCCTTTTTGTAACTTTTCGGTCTCACCGAAAGAGCAAATCGGTCCCACCGAGTTTACCTGACCAACTCTTTGGTTAGCTTATTACCAAACTCGGTCTCACCGAGTTTGTGTAATCGGTCTCACCGAGATTACGTTATGCCCAAACCCTAACCATATCGGTCCTACCGAGTTGCATGTCAGTCCCACCGAAAATCTCTAACAGTCACTAGGTTTACCTTTTCGGTCCGACCGAGTTTGTTGATTCGGTCCCACCGAGATTGGAAAACTGTGTGTAACGGTTGGATTTTGTGTGGAGGCTATATATACCCCTCTACCTCCTCTTCATTCATAGAGAGAGCCATCAGAACACACACACAATTCCAACTCATATGTTCTGAGAGAGAACCACCTACTCATGTGTTGAGACCAAGATATTCCATTCCTACCATATGAATCTTGATCTCTAGCCTTCCCCAAGTTGCTTTCCACTCAAATCTTCTTTCCACAAAATCCAAATCCTATGAGAGAGAGTTGAGTGTTGGGGAGACTATCATTTGAAGCACAAGAGCAAGGAGTTCATCATCAACACACCATTTGTTACTTCTTGGAGAGTGGTGTCTCCTAGATTGGCTAGGTGTTACTTGGGAGCCTCCGACAAGATTGTGGAGTTGAACCAAGGAGTTTGTAAGGGCAAGGAGATCGCCTACTTCATGAAGATCTACCGCTAGTGAGGCAAGTCCTTCGTGGGCGATGGCCATGGTGGGATAGACAAGGTTGCTTCTTCGTGGACCCTTCGTGGGTGGTTGCTTCTTCGTGGACCCTTCATGGGTGGAGCCCTCCGTGGACTCGCGCAACCATTACCCTTCGTGGGTGGAGCCCTTCGTGGACTCGCGCAACCGTTACCCTTCGTGGGTTGAAGTCTCCATCAACGTGGATGTAGGATAGCACCACCTATCCGAACCACGGGAAAAACATCCGTGTCTCCAATTGCGTTTGAATTCTCCAAAACCTTCCCCTTACATTCTTGCAAGTTGCATGCTTTACATTCCGCTGCTCATATACTCTTTGCATGCTTGCTTGATATGTATTGTGTATGTTGAAATTGTGCCTAAAACTCCACTCAAACCAAAAAGGCCTAAAAATTGCAACTTTAGCACTAAGTGTCTAATCACCCCCCCTCTAGACACATCTACTTCTAGATCCTACAAGTGGTATCAGAGTTTTGGTCTCCATTGCCTTGGTTTAATCACCATTGGAGGAAGATGGATATGTCTACCTTAGGGAGTCTTAGACATAGAGTGCCTATTCTTGATGGAGAGTATTTTCATGAGTGGAAAAATGAGATGCTTGTAATTTTCAATCAATATCATTTGAACAAGTATATTGCTAGCCCTTGTGCACCTCATATTGATCCTCTACATCCTACCCTAGATGAAGATATTGACATGATTCGCAATCTTAGAACTATTGAGCTCATCATTAGAGGATTGCCCAAAAATTTGATTGCTAGTTTGCCTACTCTTAATTGTGCCTATACTATATGGAAATTTCTTGAGGAATGATTTCCCGATCATTCCTTGAAAACTTTGGATGAAATTCTCCATAAATCTATTGCCTTGAGTAAGATGAACTCTAGTGATCCTAGTTTTGGTAATTGTCTATTTGAACTTACCAATCTTAAGCATGCTAAAGGAGATGTTGGAATCATTAGTGATATCATATTCAAAGCTATAAGAATTCATAAAAGTGACCACTTTGATGATCATTTATCTAATGAATTACCCTCTCTAGGAAATGATGAGTCACAAGATCATGATGAACATGGATACTATGATGATGATGATGATGATAGTGACTTCGATCTTGATGATGCAATGAGACATTTTGGTCTTATGGCAAATCTTCGGGGATATGAATCAGGAGGAAAGGAATGGGTTCTTGATAGTGGATGTACTGATCATATGACCGAAGATGAAGAGATGTTTCGTGAGCTTGCTAAAAATGACGGCCCTCGAAAATATGTCACCTTTGGTGATAATTCAAAGGGTAAAGTGGTTGGCCTTGGTAAGGTGGCCATCTCACATGATAGTTCCATTCAAAATGTCATGCTCGTTGAATCTCTCGGCTACAACTTACTTTCAGTATCTAGACTTGCTGATTTCGGTTTGAATGTCCTATTTACTGAGGTAGATTGCCAAGTATTTCGTCGAGACAATCATAAAATGGTCTTTACCGGTATGCGTAGAGGTGATCTTTACATTGTCGATTTCTCTAAAAAGGCACAACCTAAAACTTGCTTTGTTGCTAAATCCTCAAAAGGTTGGTTGTGGCATAGACGACTAGGTCACGTTGGCATGAGAAACCTTGACAAGCTTATTAAAGGAAATCATATCCTTGGAGTTAACGATGTCATATTTGATAAGGATAGACTTTGCAGTGCTTGTCAAGCAGGTAAACAGGTTGGAGGAAGGCATCCCGTGAAGAACATCATGACCACAAGAAGGCCACTCGAGCTACTTCATATGGATCTTTTTGGTCCCAACGCCTACAAGAGTCTCGGTGGAAATTCTTTTGGTCTAGTTATAGTTGATGATTTTTCAAGATTTACGTGGGTGTTCTTTCTTAATGACAAGTCGCAGGTCCAGAAGATCTTCAGAAACTTCGCTAGGAAGACCCAAAATCAGTTTGACGTGAAGATCAAGAAGGTTCGGAGTGACAACGGAACGGAGTTCAAGAACGCAAATGTGGACACCTTTCTTGATGAAGAAGGGATTTCACACGAGTTCTCGGCTACGTACACACCTCAACAAAATGGAGTTGTTGAGAGGAAGAACCGGACGCTCATCGAAATGGCAAGAACGATGCTTGATGAATACAAGACGCCGAAGCACTTTTGGGCAGAAGCGGTTGAGACAGCTTGTCCCGCAACAAATCGCTTATATCTTCACAAGCTACTCAGCAAGACGGCATACGAGCTTCTCACCGGTAACAAACCCCAAGTTGGATACTTTCGAGTATTCGGCTCAAAGTGCTACATTCTTGATAAGCATCGTCGTTCAAAGTTTGCTCCTAAATCTCATGAAGGTTTTCTACTTGGTTATGGCTCAAACTCTCACACTTACCGTGTCTACAACAATTTCACCCGAAAGGTTGAAGAGACGGTAGATGTGAAGTTTGATGAATCTAATGGCTCGCAAGTAGAGCAATTGCCAATTGATGTAGGAGACAAAGACCCTTCAGAAGCAATCCAAGACTTGTCCATTGGCAAAATTCGTCCAACGGAGGTGAAGGAGAGTACTTCATCAATCCAAGTGGAAGCTTCTACTTCACGACAAGGTGAACCAAGAATCGACACGGAAGCATCCACAAGTGGGACACACCAAGATGAAGAAGACAAGGAAATGCATCAAGACGAACATCAACAACCTCTTTCTCCACCACGACAAGAGAACGACGACGTCAACAATGAAGAAGGCCAAGAAGAAGAACAAGATGAAGAAGATGTTCAACGAAGACCCAAGCAAAAGCTCTCACGAGTTCGAGCAAGAATTGCCAAAGATCATCCCGTCGAGCAAATCCTCAATGATATACAAACCGGGAGAATCACTCGCTCAAAAACTCGTTTAGCTAACTTTTGTGAAAACTATTCATTCATCTCTAGCATTGAACCTATGAAGGTTGAAGAAGCATTGGAATATCCGGATTGGATAAACGCTATGCATGAAGAGCTACACAATTTTGAGAGAAACCAAGTTTGGACATTGGTTGAGAAGCCCGACAACAACCACAACATCATTGGTACCAAATGGGTGTTTCGCAACAAGCAAGATGAAGATGGACAAGTGGTTCGCAACAAAGCACATCTCGTCGCCCAAGGGTACACACAAGTCGAAGGTATGGACTATGGTGAGACATATGCTCCCGTTGCTAGACTTGAGTCCATTCGCATCTTACTTGCCTATGCTAATCACCATAATATCACCTTGTACCAAATGGACATTAAAAGTGCTTTTCTAAATGGTGAAATAGAGGAGGAAGTTTATGTCAAACAACCTCCCGGCTTTATCAATCCTAAGAAACCAAATCATGTTTACAAACTTCACAAAGCTCTTTATGGTCTTAAACAAGCTCCTAGAGCATGGTATAAATGCTTGACCAAGTTCCTTATTACAAGTGGTTTTGAAATTGGTAAAATTTATTCTACTCTTTTTACTAAAAGGATTAATGGAGAACTATTTGTATGCCAAATTTATGTCGATGATATCATATTTGGTTCAACTAACCCTCTCTTTAGTGAAAAGTTTGGAAAGCTAATGTCAGAGACGTTTGAGATGTCTATGATGAGTGAACTCAAATTCTTTCTCGCTTTGCAAATCAAGCAAACTAAGGAAGGTACATTTGTCTCTCAAACGAAGTACACCAAGGACTTATTCAAGAAGTTCAATATGCAAGAATGCAAAGGTATGTCTACACCCATGCCTACTAGTGGACATAATGATTTGACCAAAGATGGTGAACCGGTTGATCAAAAGGTTTTACACCAAGGACTTATTCAAGAAGTTCAATATGCAAGAATGCAAAGGTATGTCTACACCCATGCCTACTAGTGGACATAATGATTTGACCAAAGATGGTGAACCGGTTGATCAAAAGGTTTTACACCAAGGACTTATTCAAGAAGTTCAATATGCAAGAATGCAAAGGTATGTCTACACCCATGCCTACTAGTGGACATAATGATTTGACCAAAGATGGTGAACCGGTTGATCAAAAGGTTTATCGCTCTATGATTGGTTCATTGTTATACCTATGTGCTTCATGTCCCGATATTATGCTAAGTGTGTGCATGTGTGCACAATATCAAGCTTCTCCTAAAGAATGTCATCTTAAGGCTGTGAAAAGGATAGTGAGATATTTAATCCATACACCAAATTTTGGCATTTGGTATCCTAAGAGGTCTTCTTTTGGTCTTGTTGGCTATTCCGACTCGGATTATGCCGGAGATAAGGTTGATAGAAAGTCCACTTCGGGTACTTTTCAATTTCTTGGTAGATCTCTTGTGTCTTGGTCTTCCAAGAAACAAAACTCGGTATCCTTATCCACCGCCGAAGCGGAATACATTGCCGCTGGTTCATGTTGTGCTCAATTACTTTGGATGACCCAAACTCTTAAAGATTATGGGATTTATGTGAAACATGTTCCACTGCTTTGTGACAATGAAAGTTCTATCAAAATTGGTCATAATCCTATACAACATTCTCGAACTAAGCATATTGAAGTTCGTCATCATTTCATTCGAGATCATGTTGCTAAGGGTGACATTGATCTTAAGCATGTTCGCACCGATAAGAAATTAGCGGATATATTTACTAAACCTCTTGATGAGAAAGTGTTTTGCAGGTTGAGAGGAGAATTGAACATCGTTGATGCTTCGAACTTGGAGTAGAAACTCCATTGGATACATGCAAGACATGAGCTTATGACTAATCCATGATATATCTCTTATGATAACTATCTTATGTCTTGGATATATTTGCATCTTGCATGTTGTCTAACCCATGTAGGTGCTTGGTTGAATCTAATTCCATGAGATTGCGACTCACTCACATCTTGAGCAATCTCTACATCACCAAGACTCTACACAATGGTGGTTGAAGACAAGGAAGCACAAAACCATTCAAACATATCCTTTGACAAATTCTATGTTGAGCTTCATGATTGTCATTTTTGGATACACAAGTGCTCTTCCTTGCAAGAACTAACCCATGTAGGTAGATGAACTCAAACTCCAAGTGGTGCTCCCAACTCTTGATGAGCTACATCAACCTTGAGCACCCACACAAGTTCAACTACATGAGCAAGAACCACACCACCACCTAAGGTATGTTATTCCATCTTAGAGAAGCTTTACTCCAAGACATGAGTCAAAGCAACTCAACAAGATGTGAATACATCAAGATGCTTAAACGAAAAATGGTAACCCCATTTTGAGCTTAAACGATGAGTATGACCTATGATCAAGTGTTCTCACTTGACTCCTAAGTCAATATACTCTAACATAGGTGACTATGTCACCGCCCGACTCTAGATGAAGTTCTCTTGTGTTCTTTTCTGTGTTATTGCATTTGTCTCATGCATGTTTATTTTATTTCTCTTTTTCAAAAAAAAAACTTCATCTAGATCTTTTAGTTTCTTTCTCTTTTTCAAAAAAAAACTCCATCTAGATTTTTCAGTCTCTTCTCTTTTCTTTCTGTTTATGTTCTGCATTTTCTGCATTTAATTCCTTGCAAATCCTTCAGGTAATTCATTGCAAATCTTTGTGAGATCCTACATGTCTAGTGAGCTGAGGTGACAAGTGTTTTTCTCTATGTGAACTCGGTTTCACCGACCTGTAATTTTCGGTCCAACCGAATCTTTTCGGTGCCACCGAAACATACCACTCGGTGCCACCGACTTCGCAACAGGAAAAACAGTTTGCCACTTGTTCTATATTTCTTCTGATCCATCTCTACTCAATGAATCTTGTCCTCTACAAGCATCATAGTTTTATCCATTGCTTTGTGCTGAGTCTCAAGGACCAAACCTATACGACGGATTCCAAAAAGCCCTTCTTGGAAATTGATGTCAAAGGGGGAGAGAGAGATCACATCAAAGCTTGTAGGAGAGAGAGATCACATCAAGGGAGAGAAAAAGTCTCAAGGACCAAACCTACAAGAGAGAAAGTATTAAGGGGGAGAGAGAGACTTCCAGGGGGAGAGAATACTCAAGGATCCCAGATGTCCCAGATGCTTGATGCTTGATGTTCAAGAGGAGAGATGTCACATGTCTTTTTAGGGGGATAGACATGTTCATTTGTATCTTTCAGCTCTGATTTGCTGTTCCCTATCTTCTCCCAATATCCCATGTAAGATTCTGGGGGAGCAAGACACCTAAGGGAAAGAAATCAGTCAAATTCATTGCATATCTTTATTCTTGGGGACATGTTGAATCCAATGTGGTACCTTGTACTCACTCTCTACATGTCATCCTAGTCTTGGTATTCTTGTGGTTTTTTTTGTTTGCTCTGGCTAGTGGATGTACCTGTGTTATCTAACTTTGTTTGTGTAGGTTCATTCCATCCTAAGCCAACTCAAGACCACAAGGTAAGTATATGCATCAAAATCATGAGTATGAGGAGTTCTTGCTTATGTACATACTGTTTGCAAGGGCTCATGAGCATGAAGGTATTTTCCTTGATAATCTTTTGCTCTGATGCATATGGCCAAGATACATGTAACACATTGCCTACTCTGTCATGGTTATGCTCTCACATGCCTCTATATTTCATATTTACATGAGTGCATACATGTAGGGGGAGCCTATACTTGTAACATGTCCTTCCAAAGCTTTACTTGTTGTTCTTTATATCTTTATCTAAAGCTTTGATGTATGTTGCCATCAATTACCAAAAAGGGGGAGATTGAAAGCACAAGTGCTCCCTAGGTGGTTTTGATAATTGATGACAACATAACTCTTGTTGGACTAACATTTCTATCTAGCATGTTTCAGATAAGTTCAACAATGGAGTGGCATGGACTAAAGGTTGTGGGAACTCCTTCAAGATGCTAAGGACAAAGGATTGGCTAAAGCTTCAAGGTCAAGACTCTTCATTTTACATTTTAGTGATCCAAGATCACATTGAGTCCATAGGAAAAGCCAATACTATCAAGGAGGGATGAGGTGTTGCTTAATGAGCCTCTTGCTTCATGTGCTTAATGATATGCTCCAAAATCCTCAGCTACTTTCCCATATCCACATATGACCTAAACCCTAAGCCAAACTCGGTCCTACCGATTCTTTCTATCCGGCGCCACCGAGTTTCACTTGTCATAAGCCACTGCCAAACCCTAGCAATTCGGTTCTACCGATAGGGATCTCGGTCTCACCGAGATGGAATTGCAAACTCTTTGTTTCCCTTCTGTAACTTTTCGGTCTCACCGAAAGAGCGAATCGGTCCCACCGAGATTGTAGTGTAAACTCTTTGTTTCCTTTTTGTAACTTTTCGGTCTCACCTAAAGAGCAAATCGGTCCCACCGAGTTTACCTGACCAACTCTCTGGTTAGCTTATTACCAAGCTCGGTCTCACCGAGTTTGTGTAATCGGTCTCACCGAGATTACGTTATGCCCAAACCCTAACCATATCGGTCCTACTGAGTTGCATGTCAGTCCCACCGAAAATCTCTAACGGTCACTATGTTTACCTTTTCGGTCCGACCGAGTTTGTTGATTCGGTCCCACCGAGATTGGAAAACTGTGTGTAATGGTTGGATTTTGTGTGGAGGCTATATATACCCCTCTACCTCCTCTTCATTCGTAGAGAGAGCCATCAGAACACATACACAATTCCAACTCATATGTTCTGAGAGAGAACCACCTACTCATGTGTTGAGACCAAGATATTCCATTCCTACCATATGAATCTTGATCTCTAGCCTTCCCCAAGTTGCTTTCCACTCAAATCTTCTTTCCAAAAAATCCAAATCCTATGAGAGAGAGTTGAGTGTTGGGGAGACTATCATTTGAAGCACAAGAGCAAGGAGTTCATCATCAACGCACCATTTGTTACTTCTTGGAGAGTGGTGTCTCCTAGATTGGCTAGGTGTTACTTGGGAGCCTCCGACAAGATTGTGGAGTTGAACCAAGGAGTTTGTAAGGGCAAGGAGATCGCCTACTTCGTGAAGATCTACCGCTAGTGAGGCAAGTCCTTCGTGGGCGATGGCCATGGTGGGATAGACAAGGTTGCTTCTTCGTGGACCCTTCGTGGGTGGTTGCTTCTTCGTGGACCCTTCGTGGGTGGAGCCCTCCGTGGACTCGCGCAACCATTACCCTTCGTGGGTGGAGCCCTCCATGGACTCGCGCAACCGTTACCCTTCGTGGGTTGAAGTCTCCATCAACGTGGATGTAGGATAGCACCACCTACCCGAACCACGGGAAAAACATCCGTGTCTCCAATTGCGTTTGAATTCTCCAAACCCTTCCCCTTACATTCTTGCAAGTTGCATGCTTTACATTCTGCTGCTCATATACTCTTTGCATGCTTGCTTGATATGTATTGTGTATGTTGAAATTGTTCCTAAAACTCCACTCAAACCAAAAAGGCCTAAAAATTGCAACTTTAGCACTAAGTGTCTAATCACCCCCCCTCTAGACACATCTACTTCTAGATCCTACACCGGTCCATGTGAAGGTTAAAACAGCACCAACTTGACAAACTATCGTTGTGGTTTTGATGCGTAGGTAAGAACGGTTCTTGCTCAGCCCGTAGCATCCACGTAAAACTTGCAACAACAAAGTAGAGGGCGTCTAACTTGTTTTTGCAGGGCATGTTGTGATGTGATATGGTCTAGACGTGATGAGATATAAGTTGTTGTATGAGACGATCATGTTTTGTTGAAGTTATCGGCAACCGGAAAAGCCTTATGGTTATCTCTCTATTGCATAAGATGCAAGCGCCAAATAATTGCTTTACTTTATCAGTATGCGATAGCAATAGTTGCAAGAGCAATTGTTGGCGAGACAACCATGTGACGACACATTGATATAGATCAAGATGATGGAGATCATGGTGTCATGCCGGTGACGATGGAGATCATGACGATGCTTTGGAGATGGAGATCAAAGGCACAAGATGATGATGGCCATATCATGTCACATATTATGATTGCATGTGATGTTTATATTTTATACATCTTATTTTGCTTAGTTCGGCGGTAGTTTTATAAGATAATCGCTCACTAAATTATCAAGGTATAAGTGTTGTCCCTGAGTATGCACCATTGCGAAAGTTCTTCGTGCTGAGACACCACGTGATGATCGGGTGTGATAGGCTCTACGTTTAAATACAACGGGTGCAAAATAGCTGCACACGGGGAATACTCAGGTTAAACTTGACGAGCCTAGCATATAACAGATATGGCCTCGGAACACGGAGACCGAAAGGTCGAGCGTGAATCATATAGTAGATATGATCAACATAGTGATGTTCACCATTGAAACTAATCCATCTCACGTGATAATCGGACATGGTTTAGTTGATATGGATCACGTGATCACTTAGAAGATTAGAGGGATGTCTGTCTAAGTGGGAGTTCTTAAGTAATATGGTTAATTGAACTTTAATTTATCATGAACTTAGTCCTGGTAGTATTAGCATATCTATGTTGTAGATCAATAGCTCGAGTTTAGCTCCCCTGTTTTATTTTTGATATGTTCCTAGAGAAAACTAAGTTGAAAGATGTTAGTAGCAATGATGCGGATTGGATCCGTGATCTGAGGTTTATCCTCATTGCTGTACAGAAGAATTATGTCCTTGATGCACCGCTAGGTGACAAACCTATTGCAGGAGCAGATGCAGATGTTATGAACGTTTGGCTAGCTCAATATGATGACTACTTGATAGTTTAGTGCACCATGCTTAAACGGCTTAGAATCGGGACTTCAAAGACGTTTTGAACGTCATGGACAATATGAGATGTTCCAGGAGTTGACGTTAATATTTCAAGCAAATACCCGAGTTGAGAGATATGAAGTCTCCAACAAGTTCTATGGCTAAAAGATGGAGGAGAATAGCTCAAGCAGTGAGCATGTGCTCAGATTGTCTGGGTACTACAATCGCTTGAATCAAGTGGGAGTTAATCTTCCAGATAAAATAGTGATTGACAGAATTCTCTAGTCACCATCACCAAGTTAGTAGAACTTCGTGATGAACTATAATATGCAAGGGATAACGGAAACGATTCCCAAGCTCTTCATGATGCTGAAATCGACGAAGGTAGAAATCAAGAAAAGCATCAAGTGTTGATGGTAAACAAAAACCACTAGTTTCAATTAAAGGGACAAAGGGAAGAAAGGGGAACTTCAAGAAGAACGGAAAGCAAGTTGCTGCTCAAGTGAAAAACCCAAGTCTGGACCTAAGCCTGAAACTGAGTGCTTCTACTTCAAAGGGACTGGTCACTGGAAGCGGAACTACCCCAAGTAATTGGCGGATAAGAAGGATGGCAAAGTGAACATAGGTATATTTGATATACATGTTATTGATGTGTACTTTACTAGTGTTTATAGCAACCCCTCAGTATTTGATACTAGTTCAGTTGCTAAGAATAGTAACTCAAAACGGGAGTTGCAGAATGAACAGAGACTAGTTAAGGGTGAAGTGACGATGTGTATTGGAAGTGGTTCCAAGATTGATATGATCATCATCGCACACTCCCTATACTTTCGGGATTAGTGTTGAACCTAAAATAAGTGTTATTTAGTGTTTGCGTTGAGCATGAATATGATTGGATCATGTTTATTGCAATACGGTTATTCATGTAAACTAGAGAATAATTGTTGTTCTGTTTACATGAATAAAACCTTCTATGGTCATACACCCAATGAAAATGGTTTGTTGGATCTCGATCGTAGTGATACACATATTCATAATATTGAAGCCAAAAGATGCAAAGTTAATAATGATAGTGCAACTTATTTGTGGCAATGTCGTTTAGGTCATATTGGTGTAAAGCGCATGAAGAAAATCCATGCTGATGGGCTTTTGGAATCACTTGATTATGAATCAGTTGATGCTTGCGAACCATGCCTCATGGGCAAGATGACTAAGACTCCGTTCTCCGGAACAATGGAGCGAGCAACAGATTTGTTGGAAATCATACATACTGATGTATGTGGTCCAATGAATATTGAGGCTCGCGACAGGTATCATTATTTTCTGATCTTCACAGATGATTTGAGCAGATATGAGTATACCTACTTGATGAAACACAAGTCTGAAACATTTGAAAAGTTCAAAGAATTTCAGAGTGAAGTGGAGAATCATCGAGAATCATCGTAACAAAAATAAAAGTTTCTACGATATGATCGCAGAAGTAAAATATTTGAGTTACGAGTTTGGCCTTCAGTTAAAACAATGTGAAATAGTTTCACTACTCACGCCACCTGGAACACCACAGTGTAATGGTGTGTCTGAACGTCATAACCGTACTTTATTAGATATAGTACGATCTATGATGTCTCTTTCTGATCTACCACTATCGTTTTGGGGTTATGCATTAGAGACAGCTACATTCACGTTAAATAGGGCACCATCTAAATCCGTGGAGATGACACCGTATGAATTGTGGTTTGACGAGAAACCTAAGCTGTCGTTTCTTAAAGTTTGGGACTGCGATGCTTATGTGAAAAAGTTTCAACATGATAAGCTCGAACCCAAATCGGAGAAGTAAATCTTCATAGGATACCCAAAAGAAACTGTTGGGTACACCTTCTATCACAGATCCGAAGGCAAGTTATTCGTTGCTGAGAATGGATCCTTTCTAGAGAAGGAGTTTCTCTCGAAAGAAGTGAGTGGGAGGAAAGTAGAACTTGATGAGGTAACTGTACCTGCTCCCTTATTGGAAAGTAGTTCATCACAGAAATCTGTTCCTGTGACTACTACACCAATTAGTGAGGAAGCTAATGATGATGATCATGTAACTTCAGATCAAGTTACTATCGAACCTCGTAGGTAAACCAGAGTGAGATCCGCACCAGAGTGGTACGGTAATCCTGTTCTGGAGGTCATGTTACTTGACCATGACGAGCCTACGGACTATGAGGAAGCGATGATGAGCCCAGATTACACGAAATGGCTTGAGGCCATGAAATCTGAGATGTGATCCATGTATGAAAACAAAGTATGGACTTTGATTGACTTGCCCATTGATCGGCGAGCCATTGATATTAAATGGATCTTTAAGAGGAAGACAGACGTTGATAGTAGTGTTACTATCTACAAAGCTAGAATTGTCGCAAAAAGGTTTTCGACAAGTTCAAGGTGTTGACTATGATGAGAGTTTCTCACTCGTATCTATGCTGAAGTCTGCCCGAATCATGTTAGCAATTGCCGCATTTTATGAAATTGGCAAATGGATAAACAAAACTACATTCCTTAATGGATTTATTAAAGAAGAGTTGTATATGATGCAACCAGAAGGTTTTGTCAATCCTAAAGGTACTAACAAAATATGCAAGCTCCAGCGATCCATCTATGGACTGGTGCAAGCATCTCGGAGTTGGAATATACGCTTTGATAAGTTGATCAAAGCATATAGTTTTATACAGACTTGCAGTGAAGCCTGTATTTACAAGAAAGTGAGTGGTAGCACTACAACATTTTTGATAAGTATATGTGAATGACATATTGTTGATCGGAGATAATGTAGAATTATTCTGCAAAGCATAAAGGAATGTTTGAAAGGAGTTTTTCAAAGAAAGACCTCGGTGAAGTTGCTTACATATTGAGCATCAAGATCTATAGAGATAGATCAAGATGCTTGATAAGTTTTTTCAGTGAGTACATACCTTGACAAGTTTTTGAAGTAGTTCAAAATGGAACAGTCAAAGAAAGAGTTCTTGCATGTGTTACAAGGTGTGAAATTGAGTAAGACTCAAAGCCCGACCACGGCAGAAGATAGAAAGAGAATGAAAGTCATTCCCTATGCCTTGGCCATAGGTTCTATATAGTATGCCATGCTGTGTACCAAATCTATTGTATACCCTACACTGTTTTTGGCAAGGGAGTACAATAGTGATCTAGGAGTAGATCACTCGACAGCGGTCAAAATTATCCTTAGTGGAATAAGGATATGTTTCTCGATTATGGAGGTGACAAAAAGGTTCGTCGTAAAGGGTTACGTCGATGCAAATTTTGACACTGATCCAGATGACTCTAAATCTCAATCTGGATACATATTGAAATTGGGAGCAATTAGCTAGAGTAGCTCCGTGCAGAGCATTGTTGACATAGAAATTTGCAAAATACTTACGGATCTGAATGTGGCAGACCCGTTGACTAAACTTCTCTTACAAGCAAAACATGATCACACCTTAGTACTCTTTGGGTGTTAATCACATAGCGATGTGAACTAGATTATTGACTCTAGTAAACCCTTTGGGTGTTGGTCACATGTCGATGTGAACTATGGGTGTTAATCACATGGTGATGTGAACTATTGGTATTAAATCACATGGTGATGCGAACTAGATTATTGACTCTAGTGCAAGTGGGAGACTGAAGGAAATATGCCCTAGAGGCAATAATAAAGTTATTATTTATTTCCTTATATCATGATAAATGTTTATTATTCATGCTAGAATTGTATTAACCGGAAAAATAATACATGTGTGAATACATAGACAAACAGAGTGTCACTAGTATGCCTCTACTTGACTAGCTCGTTGATCAAAGATGGTTATGTTTCCTAACCATAGACATGAGTTGTCATTTGATTAACGAGATCACATCATTAGGAGAATGATGTGATTGACTTGACCCATTTTGTCAGCTTAGCACTTGATCGTTTAGTTTGTTTCTATTGCTTTCTTCATGACTTATACATGTTCCTATGACTATGAGATTATGCAACTCCCGTTTACCGGATGAACACTTTGTGTGCCACCAAACGTCACAACATAACTGTGTGATTATAAAGGTGCTCTACAGGTGTCTCCGAAGGTACTTGTTGGGTTGGCGTATTTCGAGATTAGGATTTATCACTCCGATTGTCGGAGAGGTATCTCTGGGCCCACTCGGTAATGCACATCACTATAAGCCTTGCAAGCATTGCAACTAATGAGTTAGTTGCGGGATGATGTGTTACAGAACGAGTAAAGAGACTTGCCAGTAACGAGATTGAACTAGGTATTGAGATACCGACGATCGAATCTCGGGCAAGTAACATACTGATGACAAAGGGAACAACGTATGTTGTTATGCGGTTTGACCGATAAAGATCTTCATAGAATATGTGGGAGCCAATATGAGCATCCAGGTTCCGATATGGGTATTGACCAGAGACGTGTCTCGGTCATGTCTACATAGTTCTCGAACCCGTAGGGTCCGCACGCTTAAAGTTCGATGACGGTTATATTATGAGTTTATGTATTTTGATGTACCGAAGGAGTTCGGAGTCCCGGATGAGATCGGGACATGACGAGGAGTCTCGAAATGGTCGAGACGTAAAGATCGATATATTGGACGACTATATTCAGACATCGGAAAGGTTCCGAGTGATTCGGGTATTTTCGGGAGTACCAGGGAGTTACGGGAATTCGTATTGGGCCTTAATGGGCCATACGGGAAAGGAGAGAAAGGCCTCAAAGGGTGTCCGCACCCCTCCCCATGGGCTGGTCCGAATTGGACTAGGGAGGGGGGCGCCCTCTTCTTTCCTTCTCCTTTTCCCTTCCCTTTCCTTCCCTCCTACTCCTACTATTTGGAAGGGCTCCTAGTTCTACTAGGAAAGGGGGAATCCTACTCCCGGTGGGAGTAGGACTCCCCTAGGGCACGCCATAGAGAGGGCCGGCCCTCCCCCTCCTCCACTCCTTTATATACGGGGGCAGGGGGCACCTCAAAGACAAACAAGTTGATCAAGTTGATCGTCTCTTAGCCGTGTGCGGTGGCCCCCTCCACCATAGTCTACCTCGATAATACTGTAGCGGTGCTTAGGCGAAGCCCTGCGTCGGTAGAACATCAACATCGTCACCACGCCGTCGTGCTGACGAAACTCTCCCTCAACACTCGGCTGGATTGGAGTTCGAGGGACGTCATCGGGCTGAACGTGTGCTGAACTCGGAGGTGCCGTACGTTCGGTACTTGATCGGTCGGATCGTGAAGACGTACGACTACATCAACCGCGTTGTGCTAACGCTTCCGCTTACGGTCTACGAGGGTACGTGGACAACACTCTCCCCTCTCGTTGCTATGCATCACCATGATTTTGCGTGTGCGTAGGAATTTTTTTGAAATTGCTACGTTCCCCAACAAACCTATCGTGCCAGAGGCAGGAAAGTTCAGAGCTTCTCATAGTCTTGAGGGTAGTGTACACAGGCGGTGCTACTATTTTAGTATAGTATAGCCCTGTGTCGAACGGAGGAAGCATTTTGATAGCATGTTTACCATTTGCATCTGCTCGATGATGAGTATACACTCTTGGTCATACTCGTAATCGGTCTCAACGTGGAAACCATTAGCGCGGATGTCTTTAAAGCTCAAAAGAGTACGAGTCAACTCCGGGTACAACAGTGCATCATTAATGATCACAGTTTGTCTCTATAGAAAGTATGAAGGCGGCTCGTCTGGAGCCGAATACGTTCGAATCGCAGCAGGCGATCGTCACAACAATTCTCAGAGATTTTAATAGACTCAAAGTACCCAGTTTCTCGCAAAATGGTATTAGTGGTACTGCTATCAACAAGGCACATTTCCTCCACTCGGGTGCTACACGTGTTCTAAAATATGACATTGAATTAATGTAACGTAGCGAGGAAGAAGCTACATAAATAATAAATGCACACATTTCAGAACATAACAAGCTATCAAAATTCAATAAAGGAATAAATGGATGAATGCAAAGATCATCCAAACGCCAAATGATGAATAAGGTTTTGCTCTAATAGAGTACAACCCATCGGAGATGAATATATCAGTTTAATTTAGGGAATTATAAACAAATGGGAAACCAAGAGAATAAATGAGGGGGCCATTTACTCTAGTCTAGATGTCGAGACGGCTAAGCATCTTCAAATAGGAGAGCTTTTGCCAGGATAACATCACCATTGAGTTCGTGTGTCATGGAAGGGGGGACCCCAATGGCTCTACATTGGGCACCTATAAGGCGTTGCCGTATGAGCCGATGGTGCTCCCCCTAGATAATATAGACACCCCCAAGCAGTTGCGCAACAATGGTTCTACTCCTCTCCATGGGGACAAACAATGTGCTCCAGCCTCTCGAACAACCCTTGTGAGAGCAATCTAAAAGACTAGGGCACTTCAGTTTGTCATGTACACATTTTGCAAGGTACCACGGAGGTGGAGTTGAAGAAAGTGCAGCAACCGGCATTCACCCTAGGAGTGACAGCGACCATCTGGGTCGAGTCTATCGCTCTAAGTCATTCAGACTCGAGGACAACCTCCACGTTGAATGACAAGGTGGGATACCCTAGCCCATACACTATCCGCGCATTCACCCTAGGAGTGGTGAAGACCATCTGGGTCCACAAGCCTATCACCCTCTAGGGTCATTCGGATCCGAGGATGATCTACACGTTGAATGCTCGGTGGGGTAGTAGAACCCTTTCTGGGCCAACTCGATGAACTCCCAGTTTATTGATTCCGCCCAATCAGCGATTATGAAGGGGTTACATCGGGTAATCCATGATGTAAAAGCGATGATGATACATTTTATTCATCAAACTGACGTTCCGATATTTATGGCATGCTAAAATATGCATTACATAGTGATTAAAAGTAAGCAACAATTAATCTACAACAGTAAAAGCATACTTCCTCCGTTCCTAAATACTTGTCTTTCTAGACATTTCAAATGACTACTACATACGGATGTATGTAGACATATTTTAGAATGTAGATTCACTCATTTTGCTCCGTATGTAGTCACTTGTTGAAATGCCTAGAAAGACAAGTATTTAGGAACGGAGGGAGTATAATAGAAGCATGCATGTTAAGCGCGTCCTAGACGTGAAAATTGGCTCTAACATCAAATTCCCGAAACATTAAGCACACATTTTCCACGAAAACAGACTGAACCGACGGCTTATGCGCAAAATGACTCAGCTGGAATATAATGCGCATAAATACGGAAAAATCTGAGTGTAAAAATGTAAAAACACACGAGTGGAACATGGCGGCGGCGGTTGACCAAGCAGCAGCTCGCTTGGTCGCGGCGGCCAGCAGGGCCGGTGACACACGTAGCAGATCGGCGCGCGTGGTTCGATGCGGGAGCTCGGGCGGCCACGACAACGGCCAACGGGGGTCACGCGCGGTAGTGCGGCGGCGAGCACTAGGCCATGCCCGGCTCGCGTAGTGCGCGGCGGCGCTCTCAGGCGCTCGGCTGCCCGCGGCAACGTCCGACGGCAGGCGATGTGTCAGCAGGGTCCGCGCGCGATGAGATGCCTTTGCAGCAAGGCGTCATTACCATGACGCGGCTCGGCCACTACAAGCGCGGCGACGTGCGTGACCAGCGAGCCTAGGCACGCGGCGGGCAGGCTCGAGCAGAGGGGCGGTAGCCGGCTTATTACGCAACATGCGCGGATCATCGTACAGCCGAGGCTTGGCGCGATGGCGGACATCGACGAGGACCGACACAGCTCGGCCATGCGAGCTGGCCATCCAGCACGGGACCGTGGTGGTGGCGCCCAATCGTTGACCGCCGTGAGCAGTGGCGCGCAGGCAAGCCTGGCAGCGACCAACAGCGCGAGCATTGCAGGAAACACGACGCGGCTGTTGCCCTGCAGCCGAGGCAAACGGCGGCTGACGGACCTCTTGTGATACGGCCAACAAGGCTGTTCACGAAGACGCCGGGGCGATACAACAAGTGCACGGTGATTTGCATACACATAACACATGCAAGTCATCCAGACGGCATGTATGAGTTTGGGAAGACGATTTCGTCTCTGCTGTTCGACGTCGGACGACACAAACCAGCGAGAGGACGCGTGCACATCCAGTGCATCGCGGTGGTGCCGTGCTCATCAGGGCACCGTCTCCATACAACATAGTCAACAAATTCATCTACATGCAAGATCGATCCGCATTAGCGGGCGACATCAAGTCCTCCGCAATCTCACGAGAAAACTCGACACCGTTGGTAAAGTTTAATCCGAAAAATTACGGAATCGCAAAGACGGAATCACAACAGCGAGAGGAATCCATTTTTGCGAACAAATTCCGGATCCATATTTCCGCGAGATCGACGAAAGCCTGCTCGATGCAGGCTTGACGCAGGCTTGATGTAGAGTTGGAGGATCGAAACGTGCTGATAACGTGTTCCATAACTCCTGCCGGTGAGTCTGGTCCAAGGTTGCGGAACGGGAGCTAGCATCGTAGTCGATCACACACAGGTATAGAAAGTAAATGGACACAGAGATGTAGAGAAGAGTCTTTCTTTATGAGCAAAATGCATCCGTGATCATTGAACTTGTGTCGAAATCTCACTTTGGTCATTGTACTTAAAAATACGGTCACTATATACGACTTGAGATGATTATACGGTCACTGCCTCACTATATAGTCCCGTATTTTACCCTGTTGACTGGTCAAACATCACACCATCCTCTCTCTAACTATGTAGGACCCACATGTCAATTCTTTTTTAAAGAAAAACTCTGCGTGGCATGAGAATCAAACCAGGGATCTCTACTGAAGCCCACGTACTCTAACCTTATGAATATTTAATTAACAGGTACAAAACACACTTACACAGTTACACGCATGCACGCAACACTTTGAACCCTTGCTGTGCTCATCATGGTGTCCATGTTGTGGAGCTAAGGGCATCTCTAGCCGTTGGCCTTTCAGGAGGAGCAAAAAATCGCCCCTTGAAGACGCACCGGCGTTAAATCGTGCATTGGAGGCGTGATGCCCCCCAGTCGCGTCCCCCACGGGTTTTTAATATATTTAAATTCGGCACAAACACAACGCAAACACGTTCGAGTTCGTTCAAATTTAAACATATTTTACAAAAAAAGAAAAACTACCGCGGGCTACCCCGCCGTCTCCCTCGCCGCCCGCCTCCCCGCCCGCCCACGCGGTTCTACATGCCGAGGAGACGGTAGAACCGCGTGTAGTCACCGTCGCCGTCGTCGTCGTCGTCGTCGCCCCCGCCGACGCCTCCGTCGTCCCTGCTGCATCCCTCCCCCGGTTGGCGCGGCGGGTTGGATGGTCCGGGGGCGTCGTCGTCGTCGTCGATGTCGAGGACCACAACGCCGTGCTCGTCCTCGTGCCCACGCTTGCGGGCGGCGATCTCCTCCAGGGCCCGGCGCTGCCGGACCATCTCGTCGCGGAGGTAGTCGTCCCGCGCCCACCGCAGGGCATCCTCGTCGGAGAAGCCACGCCGGGCTACCTCCTCGTA
Organism: Triticum urartu; assembly: GCF_003073215.2. NCBI lineage: Eukaryota > Viridiplantae > Streptophyta > Magnoliopsida > Poales > Poaceae > Triticum > Triticum urartu. Next base: position 378,179,032 of record NC_053027.1, on the reverse strand, counting down.
CTCCGCGGGGAGGCCGGGCTCCGGCTTGGGCTCGACGAGGACGAAGCGGCCGGTGGGGGAGGCGTTGTCGCCGATGCGGACGCCGGAGCTGCAGGTGCGCGCGCTGACAGGCGCGCCCTGGAGCTCCGGCTTGACGGGGCGGAGGTGGAGGCAGGGGGAGCCGCCGGTCTCCATGCGCCTCGGGGTCCAGGAGCTTCCCCGGCGGCGTGTGAAGGACGGGGGAGCGGGGTACTCGAGGCGTGGCGTGTTGCCGCCCTCGATATACTCGAGGACGGCCTCCAACGTGCGTCCGTGCACGCCCCACCACCAACGCCGGCCGACGGAGTTGAGCCTGCCGGAGGGCTCGACGCCGTTGGTGGCCTCGAGCTGCTCGACGTGACGGCGGCGGAAGTAGGGTCCCAGAGCGGGCTGTCGGGGACGTACCGTGGCCCCTCCCTCGCCGCACGCGGCAGGGACGAACGGATGCGTGCGACCTCCGCACGCCGCGCCGCGTCGGTGGGTATCGGGGGCACCGGCACGCCGCCGACGCAGATCCTCCACGCCCCGGGCACCCGCATGTCCGGCGGGACCGGGTACTCGGCCTCGAAAAGGAGGCGAGTCTCGCTCTCGTGAAGATGGCGGTGGCCGAAGCCGTTCGCCGCCGCGCCGTCGCCTGGGAAGCGCTCGGCCATGGGTGCTGGAGACGGCGAGAGAGAGGAGAGGGAGGAACGACGACGGCGAGAGAGATGAGAGGGAGGAACGACGACGGCGAGAGAGAGGAGAGGGAGGAAAGACGACGGCGAGAGAGATGAGAGGGAGGAACGACGACGGCGAGAGAGAGGAGAGGGAGGAACGACAACGGCGAGAGAGTGCGAGTCGCCGAGTGCGCTGGGCACGTCTTATATAGGCCGAGGCGCCGCCCGTGCGCGAGCCGCCGTGAGTACGTGTGGCGGGCGAGGGAGGGCGAGGGACGCGCGTCATCCGGTCTTTACTGCGCCGCCCGTGAGGCATCAATGGCGCAGGCTGACCGGCGCGGCAGCGCGGCAGCTTTGGCATTGATTCGTCGTGGGAAACGAGGCGATGAGGACGACGAAGGGGCGAGAAGAGGGTAGAGTCACTGACGCGGCGGGCCCGCGGCTGTTTCACCCCAAAAAAGTTCGCCCCGGCGCCCCCGGGCGCCCCCAGCGCGCCGGGTTCGGCCTGGGTCCGCCGACACTGTTTTCGGTCCAAGTCGGCGAAAATCGGACTCCTGAGGATGTGACTGGGCCGATTTTTCAGCGCCGGTGCAAAAAAAACGTTTAAGAAGGCCTTTCTGGAAACGCGGCTGGAGATGCCTAAGGCCTGTGCAGCTATACGTGCATGCCGATGATTGGGAGCATGCCAGTGTGCAAGCGAGGACACCGGGCTGAGCTGCTTGTGCCCCAGACATTGGAGAGTCCATGTCCGGCTTGGACTGGAACAATCGCCGTTGAGGTCGGTACCTGCGCGGCTGCGCCAACAGCGGCGATGGTGGCCGGGCTCATCGAAGTGCAGGTGGTGATGGTGTGAGCGGAGCGGCGCATCCTCAGATGATGCGCCCATCGGTGAAGACAGCGAACGTCCTATATAGTACTATGTATATATTTATGTAACAGACGTATTTTTTTCATCCAATAATACTTGTTATTAAAATGGATAAAAAGGGATGTATCTAAAATTAAAATACATTTAGATACATCTTCTTTTATTCGTCTTGATGACAAGTATTTTCGAACGGAGGAAGTACAAACTAAAGGTATAACAATGGCCATGTGGATGAGTCTTAAGTATAAGGATTGTTGTCTTTTTTTTTTGAATAAAGCTCTCTGATTTCTCGCAAAAAAAAGGATTGTTGTCTTTTTTGTTCTGGGAAAGGAACACTGAAGGGAACTGATGAAGAAAGTCGGGAGCAGGGATCGTAGCATGCAGCGCCGTCCAGCAAGCGCTCGATAGCATGCATGCATGCACACATGCGGCGGTACCAGCCTAAGAAAAATTGCTGCTGTGTGCTGTCCACAGATCGATCCAGAGGTCAACTGACACGTGGGACCCTCATAGGGTAGAGAGAGGGTGTTGTGATGTTTGACCAGTCAACAGAGTAAAATACGGAGCTATATAGTGAGGTAGTGACCGTATAATTACCTTAAGTCATATATAGTGCCCGTATTAATTATTGACCATATTCTGAAGTACAATGACCAAAATGAGCTTTTGACACAAGTTCAATAACCACGGGTGCGTTTTACTTTTTTTTATTAATCCTCTCCTCTTTATATAACTACTAGGGGGTGAAGGGATAAGTGCCCACTTTAACATTAAGTGGAGAGACTTGTCTATAATAGGTCAATGACTTGTTTCATCTAAGGCTCAAGTTTCCCAACAATATCAATGGTCTATTCCCGTGTAATTTGCTGCGTACAGACAGCTTGTTTCCCATTGTGTGAGTCTGTCGCTACCCATAGGCCAAATAGAGCGCAGATCGGGTGTTGGTCCGGCGACTGGCGTGGTGCCGAATCCTCCCTTCCTCTGATCTCCTCTTTCCTGCTCCAAATTAATCGCTGATCTCCAGTCTCCGCCTTCCTTTTTTTTCCTGCCCTCTCAATCTGGTAATCCCTTAGGATCTAGACCCTGATCCCCTTTTGTTGTTCGTTCTCTTTCTTTTTTCAATCGATTTGATCGGATCCCTCACTATCAGCGCCCCCCATCTGGTTCTTCTCCTCCCTTTTTGCTGCTTGCTGATCTCTAGCATCTCCACTTCCATAGGTGTTTTCCCCTTCCCTGGTTGGTCTTGCGTTCCACTGGTCCTTCTGTTCAAGGCTATCTTCCCTTTCCCACAGCCCTCCTGCTGACACTTTGATTCAGGCCTCCTATCACTGGTAGACATAGTGTGAACTGGTGCTTTAGGGCCTTGGGATTGTTAGGTATCAAGTCTCCACTCTGTAGCTGCCGATTGCCTTATCCCTTTCTCTGTTTCGCTGGTACCTGGTGGTGACTCTTATCTCAGTTATCTGAGACAGCTATCCCAAGTAGCACCTTGTATCTGCTGGTAATTTATTGCAGCTTTCTAGCATCCTGCAAGGCGCTCGGATCAGGAGAGCCCGTGGAAGCCCAAATCCAGGTTGTTCTGCTTTCCTGTAGGTTATTCGACGCCCTCTGCTCAGTTGTAGCAGGCAGCCTATACTTTATTCTTCAGGAACTGGTGATATCCCTGTTCTGTGTAGCTGGGTAAGGACCAAGTTCAATGAAATTAATAGCCTGGAATTGCAGAGGCAAAGGTAAGGGCCTGGGTAGTCAAAAGATGGTGTACCTTGACAATTTGATGAGATCGACGAACGCCCAGGTAACCTTTGTGTCAGAAATCAAATCCTCTAAAGTTAATGCCAATGATTTAGTCAATCGATTCGATATTGTTCATGCTGAAGTAGTGCCATCAAGGGGGAAATCAGGTGGTCTTTGGTTAATGTGGACAGACGAAGTTCGGGTAAATGTCCATATAGCAAATTTTCATGTGATCTTAGCCTCTGTTGTTAATATAGCTTCCAATGTTGATTTTCCGTTAATCTGTATTTATGGGGATCCTCATCACCACTATACTAATTAGATTTGGAATTGTATTACCTCTTTTGTGTATGATAATCAAAGCAAGCCTATCTTATGCATGGGAGATCTTAATGATATTCTCTATGATGAGGACAAGAGTTCTCCCTATGTTAATAAATACCGTATGCATGCTTTTCGTGCGTTAGTCAAACAATATGGCTTCATTGATCTAGGATACAGTGGCCCTGCTTATACTTAGACTAATAAGCGATGCACTTCTAAACCTATTATGGAGCGCCTTGATCATTGTCTTGTTAATGCTGAATGGTGTGGTATTTACCCAAGCTCAAATGTTTTTAACCTGCCTATCATCTACAGTGATCATGCTCCTATTCTTCTATCTACTGAAGCTCAAACTCGTAAACCTAAGAGGAACTTTAAGTTTGAAAATTGGTGGCTTATGGAAGAGGATTTTCATACTCATGCCAAAAATGTGTGGACTGGTTCAAGAAATAAAGCTTTTCATAATAGGGCTACTAATCTTGCAAGGGCTCTGAGAATATGGTGCAAGAAAAAGAAGCCAATACAGCAAGAGCTGGACTTTTTAAGTGAGCAAATCAAGAATATTCAAATGCAACCAGCACAGGTACAAAATCACGCTTTGGAAGCCTCCCTTATTTGTAAATATGAACAAAACATGGTCAAACTAACAGAATTTTACAAGCAGAGGGCAAAAAAGCATTGGGCCATCAATGGTGATAGGAATACAACCTTTTTCCATCATGCAATGCTAAATAGAAGAAGGAAAAACAGAATTGCCTCTATAAAGGATGATAATGGTGTAGTTCAGGTTGAGCAAGAGGACATTGCAAAAACCTTATACAATATTTCAAAAATCTGTTTTCCTCTTCTAATATTAATTATGGCAGGCCGTATATCCATACTATGCAGCCAGAGATGGAGGATGATTGCACCTACAGTATTCCAGACAAGAAAGAAATATGGGAAACTCTCAAAGCAATGAGAAGAAATGCATCACCTGGACCAGATGGATTCAATGTGGAATTTTACCTTGGAGCATGGAACTCGATTGGACAAGATACAACGAAATTGGTAAGAGATTTCTATATGACTGGTATTCTTCCTGCCCATCTAAATGATACTCATATTGCTCTCATTCCAAAGAAGTTGTCACCAATTGTTCCTCAAGATTTTAGACCTATTAGCTTATGCAATGTCATTTATAAAATTATAGCAAAAACCCTAGCTAATAGGCTTAAATCTCATTTACCGGATTACATTCATCAAACCCAGCAAGCTTTTATTGAAGGCAGGAGGATAAGCAACAATATCATCATTGCCCAGGAAATTACTCATTCTTTCAGCCTTAAATCCTGGAAGGATCCAGCTTTTATGATTAAAATTGACTTAGCAAAAGCTTTTGATAGAATTGAATGGAACTTTATAATGAGAGCTCTTAATCGTAAAGGCTTACATGGTCATTTCATAAACTTGATTCATGCTTGCATTGCTGCTCCTATATTTTCGGTTATCATAAATGGTCAATCTTATGTGCGTTTTCAAAGCAACCGAGGTATAAGACAAGGTTGTCCTTTATCTCCATACTTATTTGTCCTGGCTATCAATGAACTGTCTATATCCCTGCAAGAGGCTATGTGCTCCAACTATTTAACAGGGATCTCTCTAGGGCCAGGATATCCTCCGATCCATTCTCTTATGTTTGCTGACGATTTGTTAATATGTGGACAAGCTACCATTGTTGAGGCTACTCACATGTATAATATTCTTCAAAACTTTTGCGATCTCTCTGGTCAAACTCCCAATTGGAGCAAATCGGGTATAATTTTCAGCCAAAATGTCAGCAACACCACTAAAGAGGACATTAAGAGGATTTTTCCTGTAATAGATATAAATGAAAACTCAGTGCACTTAGGACACCCCTTAATCCTCCCTGCTAAAGATAGATCTGCTGCTTATGATTTTGTAGCCGATAAATTTCGTACTAAACTTACAGGCTATAAAGCAAACAAACTTTCCCATGCAGCAAGACTTACTCTCATTACTTCTGTCTTCGCATCAATTCCTGTATATTACATGTCTAATATCCTTTTTTCAAGGAAATTGGTTGCAAAACTGACAGCCATTATAAGGAATTTTTGGTGGACAAGAATAAAATAAGAGCCAACAACAAAAATTATTTGTCTCAGGGCTTGGAAGGACATTTGTATTCCAAAGTGTGAAGGAGGTTTAGGTATTCGAAATATCCAAGCAATGAATAGAGGACTCATTCTCTCAGCAGCTTGGAGAATAGCAGAAAATCCAGACAGCTTCTTGTTCAAAGTCCTAAAATCCAAATACCACCCAGACACTTCTATATGGAGGGCGAACTCCAGCATCCCAAAATCTGCCTTTTGGTCTTCTATCTTAAAAGTTCGCCATATCCTATGCTCCAACTCCTTCATTCAAATCTTAGATGGAAATTCTTCAATCTGGAGCACTCCTTGGTTCTCTCATTGGCAATCCATTTATGACCATCTCATAATCCAGCCAAGGCACTATAATTATCCGTCTCAAGTTAAAGATCTCTGGATTCCAGATCAAAAGGCTTGGAATGCTAATCTAATATATGGCCTTTTTGACCAACAAATAGCTGATAGTATCATGCAGGTTCCCATCATTATGCATGAAGGACCAAACATTCTTTGCTGGAAACCTCATTCATCAGGGAAGTGCACCTCTAAAAGTGCTTACAAAGTCTGCATGCAAGATATGCAGCAACAAGGAGAGCCATCGCCCAGACAGGTACAAAATGAAATTAAACAACTCTTAAAGCAGGTATGGAAAGAAAAAGGAATAGCTCCCAGGGTGCAAACATTTGCATGGAGACTTCTAAGGAAAGCTATACCAACAGGCATGAGAGCAGGGAAGTACTCTTCTCATATCAAGAAACATTGTTCTAGATGTGATCAAGAAGAAAATGATATGCACCTTTTTTTACCTGCCCCTTTGCAAAAGCTGCATGGTTCTCAGAGCCATGGTTTATTAAAACAGAACATCTTGCTCAAAACCGTGACTCTATGCATGCCATAATCCTGTCCATTCTGGATTCTAATCATCCCCAGGCTACTATCATAAATGTAATGACCTTTTTATGGTGCATATGGAAAGCAAGGAATGATAATCTCTTTGGTAGGAAGCAAAACACTCCCTTGCAGGTACATCAAGAAATGCAGGCGATTATAAAAAGTCAGGATCTATTATCTTACAGAGACAATGTAGGTGATGCCACAATGCTAGAACAGAAACAAGGGAAGCAACCGACCAATTATCGAACACAATCAGGCATTTCAGGATATGAGGTGTACACAGATGCTGCATGGAAAATAAGTGCAGACTCTTTATCTACAACAATAGCTAAAGTTGGGATTGGAATCTTCATCCAACCAGCAGGGGAACATAAAAAAGGAGGAGTTTACATATCAGCAGCAGGTGCACAAGTCAACTCTCCCCTCAAAGCAGAAGCCCTTGCACTCAAGGTTGCTGCACAGATTGCCACAGCTTTGACAAATAATCACATCACCTTCCTAGTGGACAATCAGATCTTAGCCCGAGCAGCAAATTCAAAGAATCTTCGACAAGAACTTGGTCACTGGGATATTAGGCATCAGTTAGCTGCTTTCTTTGACATAATGAGACACAATGGGAAGGTTTTCCATATTCCTAGGATCCACAACTTTAGGGCTCATGATTGTGCAACCAATGCTAACCTCATAGATTCTCAAGATAGCCCAAAACTGGCTTGTTGTAATAACGCTCATGCAGGTGAACACTGTCCTACGCTCATGAAGCTAGGCAATCTTCAGATGAAAGATTGTAAAATCATAGCTGTAATATGTACTTGATGTTAATACAAGGCGCTTTAGGCGCCTACTCTTGTCCAAAAAAAATAGAGCGCAAATCATGGGCTGGGAATCTGTGACAGGCGTCCGCGGTTAGAGTATTTTACGGCTGGCCTAACGGATGGCTTGTTGTGCATTTTAGGGCATGTACAATGGTTGATAAGATAGTTCTATCTTAAGTTTTGCATGTAATTTAGAGATGGTAATTTTTTTTGTCTACAGTGGGTCATCTCTTAGCCTTATCTTTAATAACTAGCAATTCCTAAAAATATGACGAGACATATTATGCTATGAGATCACCTCTTGTCTTCTCTTAAATAAGAAAAGACAAGCCTTTTCTTAGAAGTTCTCTCCCCTCCACCTTATCATCTATCCTACGTGGCACTTCTAAGATAGCACCATTGTACATGCCCCTATTGCCCTATTTCTGATGGAGTCTATAGATGACGTGTACAAATATTATAGCCACCGTTCATCTCTACTGATGTACATGCCCTGAGAGGAAACGATAATGGGGGGATGGGCCATGATCTGGATTGCGGCCGCACCACCATCCGTCGCGCTATGCGCTGCGGCCTCCGCCATCGGCGCCGTCCACCAGGGTTGCCGCCATCCGTGGCCCTGCCGTCGACCGGCCTGGCCACCGCCTCCATGACCACCTTGGTTCAGCCCCTTCTCGTGCACAAGGTCTCCTCGTCTTGCCTAGTGACCACATAGGTGAATGTTCGGTGCTGCCTTTTCGGTTCTTGTTCGTGCCTATTCTCCTGTCCATCGGTTCAGTATTGAGTTGGTCTTCTTTTTTCTGATTGGTTCATGTCCAATTCCGTACGGCAGCAAAAAAGAAACTGAAATCGAGATAAGTCGAATACAAATCCTATTAAACTATGATTTGAACCAAGTGAATCAATCTAATTCAATTCTATGGAGCAAACGAAGTGGCAGTTGTCACTTCGTCAAAGTTATAGGTTACCTGTAGGATTTGCACACCAAGTTGTTTCATTGTAGGGGTGGACGAGGAATGAGAGAGTAATGAGAAGGACAGAAAGATGAGGGAAGAATGAGATGAGCGTGATGCTAGTGTTTCTAGACACCTAAACACGAAGGATAGGTCATAGGTGGATAAATGACCATGAAGCGGCGTTTCAGGGTAGACATTTGAGGGACTCAGAGTTCAAGATTCGCGTTTTGCTGGAATTTTATCTATTTATTGGCCAACCCTATAACAATTTCAGAAATTCCTAATAAATCCTAGAGGCCCACTTAGCCCATTGCAAAAGGCACTACTAAAGTTTAGTCTCATATTGCTAGTTTAGAGGGAGTTGGACTTCTTTATAAGGGAGGTTCTTTCCCCACTTGTATGACCATGAGAACAAGAGGGACATCCACGCGCGCTCCTCCTCCGCCGCCCGCCCCGCCACGACGCAGGTTGCGGGAACAAGCTGATGTCTAAATTTTTGCCACCCACGACGGGTATACGAGCGGTCACACGGGAGCTGAAACGTTTTTGCTGAAGTGGAGATTGAATACGAATGACGCACCTCTTCGTCTGCTGCATGTTCGCTTCGCCTCTCTCTCTTCGTTTCACCTCCCATCGCTGCCCTCTCGCCTTCTTCTCTTGCGCCTATAAAAGGGAGGTCGCTCCTCCCAAAGAGACGCACCAGAACAACACAACCCTCTCGCCTTCTTCTCTTGCGCCTATAAAAGGGAGGTCGCTCCTCCCAGAAAGACGCACCAGAACAACACAACCCTCTCGCCTCCAAGTTCCTGACCACTAAGCTATTGCTATGATCTTCCCCATCCCGGCTTGCGGCGTGCACCGCAGGTCGGGACAGTAGGCCTCCAAAACCGCACCTTTTGAGTCATGTACGGGAGAAGGGTGATAAGGTTTTTGGGGAGCGCTTCGCGCGACTATTGACTTCTTCGTCACGGACGCTTCGGACTCCGACGACGAATTCTTCCCCGACGTCGATGGCCTCCTCGACAACATGGCTGACGAGGACACCCACCCCAACTCCAGCGCTTCTGCTGCTGCTGTCCCATACGTGTTCTTCCTCTTTCTATTAGAGGCCCTGCTACAGTTCCTTGTTCTAGTGTTTGCCCTAGATATGTTAGGCTCTACTTCATATATGCAACTTGCTATACTGTCTGCTCTAGATATGTTTAGTTACAATTCATATATGAAGATGATGTTTATCTTCTCTGTGTCAAATCGCATGGCTTGTTTTGTCACTACTATACTAGTCGTGCTTTATCTAGTATTTCTGTTAATAAAATCATTCGGTAAATTGCTCATATTTTCAACACGTTTGACTCCAAAACTGAGCCTTTTATTGATGTGTTACTCATGTGGAGGACATTGGACATCGACTCCATCGTCCCTATCCATCCCGATCATTGTTGTTAGAACCGTGGCAATGGAAGGCCTTATTCCCAGTTCCCACCCTTTCCATTCGATGGTTTTGGAGGAAGCACATCATTCGACCCCAAGTCCAGCGCTTTTGCTACTGCTATCCCGTACGTGTTCTTCTCCTTTCTATTAGAGGCCCTGTTACAGTTCCTTGTCCTAGTATTTTCCCTAGATATGTTAGACTCTATTTCATATATGCAACTTGCTATACTGTCTGCTCTAGATATGTTTAGTTACAGTTCATATATGAAGATGATGTTTATCTTCTCTTTGTTAAATCGCATGGCTTGTTTTATCACTGCTATACTAGTCGTGCTTTATCTAGTATTTCTGTTAATAAAATCATTCGGTAAATTGCTCATATTTCCAACAATCCAGAAACCTTATTATAGGAAATTTACCCCAAGTGGTTTTGCTGCTTCCATAAGACCTCCTATGTTTGAGGGTATCCACTATAAGAGGTGGCGCGTGAGAGCAGTCTTATGGTTTCAAACCATGAGTTGCTATGACGCCACGCTTGGCAAACCTGAAGGGGAGCATGATGTCCAATAGGAACAAGCTTTTCAGAAAATGGATACTCTGTTTAAGGCTGCTCTCTTGAGTGTTCTTGGTGAGAACATAGTTGATACTTATGCGTAAATTGATAATGGAAAAGATATGTGGGACGCACTCGAGGCCAAGTTTGGGGTCTCGGATGCTGGCACTAAGCTGTACATCATGGAGCAATTCTATGATTACAGGATGACTGAATAACGCTCCGTGGTGGATCAAGCTCATGAGATACAGTCATTTGCTAGAACTTGAGCACTTCAATTGTATGCTACCGGACAAGTTTGTTGCCAGAGGTATCATCACTAAGCTTCCTCCTTCGTGGAGGAACTTTGCTACCTTACTGAAGCATAAGAGGCAGGAGTTTTCCGTTCCGGACCTCATTGGTACTCTTGATGTGGAAGAAAAGACGAGAGCAAAGGATACACGTGCTCGGGGTATTGAGGGAGGATCTAGCGCCAATCTGGTACGGAAACAAAACTTCCAGCCCCACAAGTTCAAGGACAAGGGCAAGTTTGATGGTAAATCAAAGTTTGATGGAAAGAACAAGGTTGTGCAACACAAGAACTTCAAGAAGAAGAATGACAAGAAGAAAGGTGTTTGTCATGTGTGTGGGGATCCTGGTCATTGGGTTCCTAGTTGCCCTGATCGCTATGACAAGCGTCACCTTGGGAAAGGCGGCAAGACCGCTAATGTTGTCATTGGAGACACTGACATGAAGGATGTTGGGTATGGTATATTTCCCACTATTCTTTCAGTATGTTATTCTCATGATTGGTTAATTGACATGTGTGCTAATGTGCATGTATGCGGTGGTATTTCCATATTTTCGTCTTATCAGACCGCAGGGACTTCAACCGTGCTGATGGGCAACGGTTCAAGTGCTTCTGTTCATGGTGTTGGCACGGTCGATCTGAAGTTTACTTCGGGGAAGATCGTGCGGCTGAAGAACGTGCATTATGTCCTCTCCGTCAATAAAAAGCTTGTTAGCGGGTCTCTTCTATGTAGAGATGTCTATAAGCTTGTCTTTGAGTCAAATAAATTTGTAATATCCAAGTATGGAACCTTTGTTGGTAAAAGCTATGAGTCAGGAGGCCTGTTTCGTTTATCCTTGTCAGACGTTTGCAATAAGGTTGTTAATCATGTTTGCAACAATAGTGAATCAAATGTGTGGCATTCACGTCTTTGTCATGTTAACTTTGGTTGCATGTCACGACTAGCGAAGTCGAACTTAATCCCTAGTTTCACCACTGTCAAGGGATCTAAGTGTCAAGTTTGTGTGCAAGCTAAGCAACCTCGTAAGTCTCACACGACTGCGGAAACGAGAAATCTTGCACCATTAGAGCTCATACATTCAGATCTATGTGAAATGAATGGTGTTTTGACAAAAGGTGGCAAGAAATATTTCATGACGTTAATTGATGACTCCACTAGACACTGTCGTGTGTATCTTTTGAAATCTAAGGATGAGACTTTGAACTTTTTCAAAATCTATAAAGCTGAAGTGGAAAAACAACTTGATCGGAAAATCAAGAGGCTTAGGTCCGACCGTGGTGGAGAGTATTTTTCCAATGAATTTGATGCTTTTTGTGTGGAACATGGTATAATCCATGAGAGGACGCCTCCCTATTCACCTCAGTAAAATGGGGTGGCCGAAAGAAAGAACCGTACTCTAACTGATTTGGTTAACGCCATGTTAGACACATCGGGTCTCTCCAAGGCATGGTGGGGGGAGGCGATATTGACTGCATTTCATGTCCTAAACCGAGTTCCCACAAAGAACGAAGAGATAACTCCATTCGAGGAATGGGAGAAGAAAAAAGATTAAAGCTCTCTCATCTACGAACCTGGGGTTGTTTGGCGAAAGTCAATGTGCCAATTCCAAAGAAGCGCAAACTTGGACCAAAAACTGTGGATTGTGTTTTCCTGGGTTATGCTTTTCATAGCATCGGTTATAGATTCTTGGTTGTAAAGTCCGAGGTACCTGACATGCATGTCGGTACGATCATGGAGTCGAATGATGCGACTTTCTTTGAAGATATCTTTCCCATGAAGGATATGGCTACCTCATCTAATCAGGAGATGCCTAGTTCCTCGAATTAGGAACCAGCTACAATTATTGAACCTGCCATTTCGATGGAACACTTTGAAAATCCTGTGGAGGAGAACAATGAAGTTCCTACTAGGAGCAAGGGACCGAGGACTGCAAAGTCCTTTGGTGATGATCTTCTTGTGTATCTCATAGATGACACTCCCAGTTCTATTTCAGAGGCCTATGCATCTGAAGATGCTGACTACTGGAAGGAAGCGGTTCGTAGCAAGATGGATTCCATCTTGGCGAATGAAACTTGGGAGATAATTGATCGTCCTTATGGGTGCAAACCTATAGGATACAAATGGGTATTCAAGAAGAAGCTTAGGCCCGATGGTACTATTGAAAAATACAAGGCTCGGCTCGTGGCTAAGGGTTATACCCAAAAGAAAGGTGAAGACTTCTTTGATACTTACTCACCTGTGGCTCGACTGACCACTATTCGAGTTCTACTTTCACTAGATGCCTCACATGGTCTTCTCATTCATCAAATGGATGTTAAGACTGCTTTCCTAAATGGAGAGTTGGACGAGGAAATTTATATGGAACAACCAGATGGGTTTGTAATAGATGGTCAGGAAGGGAAAGTGTGCAAGTTGCTGAAGTCTTTGTATGGACTCAAGCAAGCACCCAAACAGTGGCAAGACAAGTTTGAAAGAACTTTAACTGCTGCATGATTTGTTGTGAACGAAGCTGGCAAATGTGTGTACTATCACCATGGTGGGGGCAAGGGAGTTATCCTTTGCTTGTATGTTGATGACATACTGATTTTCAGAATAAATCTGAATGTTATTAAGGAGGTCAAGGATTTTCTATCTCGCTGTTTTGAGATGAAGGATTTAGGAGTGGCTGATGTCATTCTGAACATCAGGTTGTTGAAAGACGATGATGGTGGGATTACATTGCTTCAATCTCACTATGTGGAAAAGATCTTGAGTCGCTTTGGCTATAGTGACTGCAAGCCTCTCCAACACCATATGATGCCAGTGTGTTGCTTCGAAAGAACCGAAGAATTGCTAGAGATCAATTGAAATATTCTCAGATTATTGGCTTGCTTATGTACTTAGCCAGTGCTACAAGACCTAACATCTTTTTTGCTGTTAGCAAACTGAGTCGGTTTGTCTCAAAACCAGGGGATGTGCATTGGAAAGCTCTAGAAAGAGTTTTGCGTTATTTGAAAGGCACTGCGAATTATGGAATTCACTACACCGGGCACCTAAAGGTGCTTGAAGGGTATAGTGACTCAAACTGGATCTCAAATGCTGATGAGATAAAGGCCACGAGCGGATATGTATTCACTCATGGAGGTGACGCTGTTTCTTGGAAGTATTACAAGCAGACCATCTTAACGAGGTCAACAATGAAAGCAGAACTCACATCACTAGATACAGCTACGATCGAAGCAGATTGGCTTCATCGGCTCTTGAATGACTTGCCGGTTGTTGAGAACCTGTACCGGGTATCCTTATGAACTGCGACAATCAAATTGTGATCACAAAAGTGAGCAGCTCAAAGGATAACATGAAGTCATCAAGACACGTTCAGAGAAGATTAATGTCTGTCAGGAAAATGAAAAACTCCGGAGTTATTGCATTAAATTATATCCAAACGTCTAAAAATCTGGCAAATCCTTTTACTAAGGGTCTATCACGTAATGTGATAGATAATGCATCGACGGAGATGGGTATGAGACCCACAATATGAGTTGTTCACAGTGGTAACCTAGTCTATGTGATCGGAGATCCCGTGAATTAGATGTGGAAGACAAGCTGTTGGTCAACTGAGAGGAGAGTATCCTTACTATTTTACCACTCCATGAAGATGCAATACTCTCCTAAATCTGCATGGCAGGTTGATGTATATCTTAATGTGTTCTAAGTGGCTTATTTAAGCAGAGATGTTGTCCTACAAAACATCTTTTGAAGAACACACCTATATGAGTCAGATTGTCAAACGTCGCAGTCTATGAGAGTAGGGTTCTCTCTAGTAAACTCATGAAAGGTCACGGAGTATGACGCATAAGCTCCACCCGCGGGGAAGACCCACGGTAGCCTAGTATCGGTCAAGGCTTTGTGTGAAGCTAGATTCGCAGAAAACTTGCAGTTCAAGGCCCATTCCACTGTTAAAGTTGCTTACTAGTGTAGCATAGAGTTCTAGGTGGAAGTTCAACTTAACAGTCTCCACTGCAATACCAGTATATAAAACAGTGTTTTAGAACTAAAGGCAAATTCTATGTGCCTCTAGGATCTGGTGGGGGATTGCTGGAATTTTATCTATTTATGGGCCAACCCAATAACAATTTCAGAAATTCCTAATAAATCCTAGAGTCCCACTTAGCCCATTCGTGCAAGGCAAGAGGCACTACTAAAGTTTAGTCCCACATTACTAGTTTAGAGGGAGTTGGACCTCTTTATAAGGGAGGTTCTTTCCCCACTTGTATGAGCATGAGAACAAGAGGGACATCCACGCCCTCCTCCTCCGCCGCCCGCCTCGCCACGCCTCGTCATGACGCGCTGCGGGTTGCAGGAATGAGCTGAGTCGATGTCTAAATTTTTGCCACGCACGACGAGTATACGAACGGTCACACGGGAGCTGAAATGTTTTTGCTGAAGTGGAGATTGAATACGAACGACACACCTCTTCGTCTGCTGCCTGTTCGCTTCGCCTCCCTCTCTTCATTTCACCTCCCGTCGCTGCCCTCTTGCCTTCTTCTCTTGCGCCTATAAAAGGGAGGTCGCTCCTCCCAGAGAGACGCACCAGAACAACACAACCCTCTCGCCTCCAAGTTCCTGACCATTGAGCTACTGCTACGATCGTCCCCATCCTGGCTTGCGGCGTGCACAGCAGGTCGGGACAATAGGCCTCCGAAACCGCACCTTTTGAGTCCTGTACGGGAGAAGGGTGATAAGGTTTTTGGGGAGCGCTTCGCACGACTATTGACTTCTTCGTCACAGACGCTCTGGACTCCGACGACGAATTCTTCCCCGACGTCGATGACCTCCTCGACAACATGGCTGGCGAGGACACCCACCCCAACTCCAGCGCTTCTGCTGCTGATGTCCCATACGTGTTCTTCCTCTTTCTATTAGAGGCCCTGCTACAG
Source organism: Triticum urartu (assembly GCF_003073215.2). Classification (NCBI taxonomy): domain Eukaryota; kingdom Viridiplantae; phylum Streptophyta; class Magnoliopsida; order Poales; family Poaceae; genus Triticum; species Triticum urartu. Next base: position 378,163,424 of record NC_053027.1, on the reverse strand, counting down.
TTCCTTGTTCTAGTGTTTGCCCTAGATATGTTAGGCTCTACTTCATATATGCAACTTGCTATACTGTCTGCTCTAGATATGTTTAGTTACAATTTATATATGAAGATGATGTTTATCTTCTCTGTGTCAAATCGCATGGCTTGTTTTGTCACTACTATACTAGTCATGCTTTATCTAGTATTTCTGTTAATAAAATCATTCGGTAAATTGCTCATATTTTCAACACGTTTGACTCCAAAACTGAGCCTTTTATTGATGTGTTACTCATGTGGAGGACATTGGACATCGACTCCATCGTCCCTATCCATCCCGATCACTGTTGTTAGAACCGTGGCAATGGAAGGCCTTCTTCCCAGTTCCCACCCTTTCCATTCGATGGTTTTGGAGGAAGCACATCATTCGAATCCATTTCATGCCTAGAGCTGGTCTACACGTTGGCACAATGGCTCCAGCAAACCTTTAATCCATCTATCAATCGATTCCTCGGATAGATCCTTAATTTAGTCTTATATAAGTGGATACATCCAACGACAATTATGTGATCTGTATTTCTTCTTATCCTTTGTCTTCTTCACAACATAGCTTCTATTCTCATAGTGTTGATCTTCAAGGGCATGGTGGTGAGGTTTGGTCATTGTTGGCTACTGAATGTATGAAAAATTTGTTATATATTTCTTGGTTTGCCTTTGCTGACAGTTTTTTTGGACCCTCTTCTCTGGTGAACGTTCGCTAGGGGTGTGGTGTTGACATAAAATGTGCTGCCTAGTCTCTTCCATCAGATCAGTCTTTTGATTGCATTGGCTAGAGCATGCACTTCTACATGGTATCAGAGTCAAGAGGTCTTGAGTTCAAGATCCGGCTGGCGCAATTATATTGCAGCCCACTTTCGGTTCACGTTTAGGCGTGAGGGAGCCACACGTGAGGGAGAGTGTTGACGTAAAATGTGCTGCCTAGTCTCTTCCATCAGATCGGTCTTTTGGTTGCATTGGCTAGAGCATGCACTTCTACATGTGGCAATTGTGAACGTTTGCTTTGGCAATTTTAGTTGTAAGGGATGGCAATTTCTTCAGACTAGCATGGCAATTCCTTCCTAGAGAAGGCAAATTTTTAGAAAACTGCCATCATTTGACCGATCTCGATCAAACGGCTGCGAGGGCGTTCGTTGGGGGTTCCTTCCTAGGGAAAGTTCGCCAGTTATCATTACCCTTTTTTGGGGGTCTAATGCTGCTTTTAACAGTATTTGTGTCAATGGGCGCCTAAGCGCGCTTAAGCGTTTCTTTTTTAAAATTGGCCAGACTTTGGCTGTTTTTGAATAATATGCACAAGAAAATAGGAAACATAGCACATAGGTAATTGAAATAGCATCTAAAATGCAGTTCAGACCATAGCAAAATACACATCAAGTTCACACAGCAAGCAAAATAACAACTAAAATGCTGCTCAGTTCATATAGACATAGCCTAATATCATGTGGCCAAAATCTTAAGGAAATAGTTCCTGAACAGACCTAATAATAAGATAAAAGGCACATTGCCATTATTGCGCAAGCAGCCAAGCAAAAGCAGTTAAAAAACAACCAATAAGAAGACACTGGTATTATGAATATCCTGATGTGAGTTAGCTCTTGCACACCCGTAATGTGGTGACAGTCAGGGGAGACTGGATAAATGGAATAAGGATTTCACCAGACAAGCACATGCGGTGGGCAACGGTGGGCATCCCCGCAGTAGTATCACAATCATGGTTTTCCTCTATAGACGCGGGAGGCAAGGATCGCCTATACAGAGGGAATCAAAATCAACGGGGATTCACTGTATTCAGAGATTGGGGTGGCGAGCTGTTCACTGGACTGGAGGCAACCACCATATAAATGGGTGCTCCCAGCACAACAAACTCTAAGAGCATCTCCAGCCGCGCCCCCAATAAGGTCCTTCAGGCGACTTTTTGACCGTCGGCGCCAAAAAATCGGTCTAGTCGCGCCCCCAAGGGCCCAATTTTCACTGGCTCGGGCCGAAATTGGTGCCGACGGACCCAACCCGAACCCGGCGCGCTGGGGGCACTCGGGGGCGCCGGGCAAATCGTTTTTGGTGCGAAAGAGCCGCGGGCCCTCCTTGCCAGCGACTCGGCTCGCTTCTCGCCGCTTCGTCGTCCTCATCGCCTCGTTTCCCGCGGCGAATTAATGCCAAAGCTGCCGCACGCTGTCGCGCCGGTCAGCCTCCGCCATTGATGCCTCACGGACGGCGCAGTGAAGGAGTGACGACATGGGTCCCCACACATGCCACGCGTAGAAGAGGCGGCCACGCGTGCTCGCGCCGCCTCCGCCTATATAAGCCGACCCCAGGGCACCGATGGCACGCACAGAGTCTCCACCGCCGACGCGCCCTCTCTCTCCTTCCTCCCTCTCCCCTCGCCGCCCAGTTCAAAGAAATGGCCGAACGATTCCCAGGCGACGGTGCGGCGGCGAACGGCTTTGGCCGCCGCCACCTTCACGAGGACGAAGCTCGGCTCCTCTTCGAGGCCGAGTACCCGGTCCCGCCGGACATGCAGGTGCCGGGGCGTGGAGAATCAGCGCCGGCGGGGTCCCGGTGCCACCACCGCCCACTGGGGCGGCGCGTCGTGCGGAGATCGCGCGTATCCGCGCCTCTCTGCCGCGGGCGGCGAGGGAAGGGCTGCGCTACGTCCCCGACAGCCCTCTCTGGGAGCCGTACTTCCGCCGCCGTCACGCCGAGCAGCTCGAGGCCACCAACGGCGTCATGCCCTCCGGCAGGCTCAACTCCGAGGGACGCCGCCGATGGTGGGGCGTGCCCGGCCGCATGCTGGAGGCCGTCCTCGAGTACATCGAGGGCGGCAACACGCCGAGGCTGGAGTACCCCTCCCACCGTCCTTCTCTCGCCGCCGTGGGAGCTCGTGGACACCGAGGCGCATGGACCCCGGGGCGTCCTCCTCCTCGTCCGGTCGGTCGACCGGCTCTCCCTGCCTCCGCCCCGTCAAGCCGGAGCCCCAGGACACTCCTGTCAGCCGGCGCACCCGCAGCTCCGGTATCCGCATCATCGACTCCACCCCCGCTTTCGGGCGCCTCGTCCTCGTCGCGCCCAAGCCGGAGCCCAATCTCCCCCCGGAGTACGAGGAGATAGCCCGGTGCGGCTTCTCCGATGCGGACGCCCTGCGGTGGGCGCGCGACGACTACCTCCGGACGGAGATGACCCAGCAGACCCGGGCCCTGGAGGAGATCGCCGCTCGCAAGCGTGGGCGCGAGGACGAGCATGGCGTCGTGATCCTCGACAGCGACGACGACGAGGACGCCGCCGGACCGTCCAACCCACCGCGCCAACCGGGGGATGGCTGCAGCAGGGACGGCGGCCACGATGGAGACGGCGACGACGACGACGACGGCGGCGGCGACTACACGCGGTTCTGCAGCCTCCTCGGCATGTAGAACTGCAAGGGCGGCGGCTGGCGAGGAGCGGCGAGGCGAGCGAGGCGGCGGGCGGGCCTAGTAGTATGTTTTTTTCTTTTTGTAAAATACTTCAAATATGTATGAGCGGGCGTGTTTGCGCCGTGTTTGGTTGAATTTGGTTTGAAGTCGCCGAAATATGCATGAACTCACCGTGTTTGTGCCGTTCAAAAAAATCCCGTGGGCGCTGCGACTGGGTGGCATCATGCCTCAACGCGCGTTTTGCGCCAGTGCGCCCCAGGGGGCGATTTTTAGCGCCTCTTGAGGGGCTAACGGCTGGAGATGCTCTAAGTGCCTCCTGCAGAAGTCATGGAAAGATGACAATATAATCCCCACATAGACACAAGGTCTATCATGTCACCAAATTTCACATTGTAGTTTGATTCAAATTATGGAAACAGAGATAAATCTGATGTGAATCGTAGCTACAAAGGATTTTCTACAGATTTTATGAGGGTGTTTTAGGGTTCCGGGTATCGGGTGCACTGCAAGGTGGGAGCACCCACCCGATACACCCTCGAGGAAGATGACCTCAACTTGTAGTCTGGTGCGCGGGAGGTTCCATAACCGCCACAACCTCAGTGTGCCAGCCATGTTCTGGGAGGTGAGCTTGCTTGGAGCTGGCGTGGTCAGAAAGTGTTATGGTTAGAGAAGAGGTGGGCAGCGCAAAACAGGATATAGCATGCTGTGGTGATGGGATGATTGGGAGGGAGTACACAACACGACGGGTGTTGAGAGAGATAGCATGGGAGTGATGAGAAGAGGGGAGAGAGAGAGTTTAGGGTTTCAAACTGTCTACAACAATAACAACAACAACAACAAAGCCGTTAGTCCCAAACAAATTGGATAGGCTAGAGGTGAAACCCATAAGATCTGGCAACCAACTTGTCGTGGTTTTGTCACGGCAGATATCCTCGTGAAAGGACTTAGTCGTGGAGCCATCGCAATGGGTTAGCTTGAAGGGGTTAAAGCGGACACAGGGACGCAAGAGAGTTTATACTAGTTCGGCCCCTTCGATGAAGGTAAAAGCCTACGTCTAGTTGTGATGGAATTGATGGGGTTTCGATGACTAGGGAGCAAACAAGCTTCGCCTATGTCTCGAGTTGTTGTCTGTTGTCTGAACCGCCGCCGGGTCATCCCCTTATATACACGGGTGACGCCCGTCGGTTCACAGAGTCCCAATACTGGCTCATAGATGTGTCTGATTTGGTCTGTACTTATTCCTAACTTACAATACAAGTTACATACCAATGCCGGTTTACTGCTACAGGCCTTGAACCGACTATGGGCCTTGAGCCCTCATCTGCCTTCTTGGGCTTTAACATAGTTAACTACTGGCGAAGTTAACCCGGCCCAGATAGGCCGGCTTACGCCCAGTAGTGATATCCCCAACATTAGGCCCCAGATTGATTTGAACAGGTTCATGTCAATCCTTAGCAAAAATCTTCATCTTCAACATCTTCTTGTAGTTTGTTGGACTGCCATGATGTCATCTTCTCTTGTCGTTGTAAACCGGCGTGACGTCACCTGTTTATAAAGAAACTTATCCATGATACCTTTTTTGTTTAATAGGTCTGCGACAATCGAGGCGACAGCTTCGTTTCCAAACCCACGGTCCCTTGATTTTCGCGCCTGACACATGTCCCTTGCTTTATAAATAGGACCGAAGGGTCATTTCTTTTTCCCCTTCATGCCCTTCTGCTTCGTCTTCCCTGCATCATCCAGCTTCGGAGCTCCGCCACCGTCGATGACCTCTGCTCCAACCTTGGCCGCTGCATCACCCTGATTGTACCAGAACATCGCGGCGACCTTCTGCTTCTTCCTCGGCTCCGGTGAGTTCTTCACCTTTTCCTCCGTAGATCCGTTCTAGGGTTTCCAGGTTCTTCAGTGTTCATCGTCTGCTTCGTACTCATATGATAGATCTTAAACGAACCTGTGAACCTTTGCTCTGTGTAGTGGTAGTTTCTAGCATCCGCCCTCACCTACATGCCTCAAGACCATAGATCGACCTGTATCTCTGCCCATTGATTCGGTACTGTTCTTTTTTGAAACTTGAATATTTTCCTTCTTTTCTGAACTTGCTTCAGATCCGTCGTTGTAGAGAAATCTTGTGAAATCTGTTTCTGTACACTTACCCATCTACAATCTCAACTGTTTCAATGCTTAGATCCGGCGGTTTAACTTGGTGTAGAAAAAAAATTAACAAACCGGTATATACCATTAGTCCCCTTGTTGAACCGCCAGATGCTGTTGCTTCATAAAACTCCGGTTTAGATAGAGCTATCTCCGGTTTAACATTGTACATACCAGTGCACTTTAATCAATGCATTCTTGAACTGGAATCACCTATCTTGTAGATTTCATCATGGCCAAGCAAGTATATGAGTGCAACTGGGTTCCTTCTCGCGTCACAGAGACTCAACTGAACAATTTAGTCATGATCGGTGCTTTAGGCAGCAAAAACACCATCCATTGGAGGGTCCCTGGCAAAGAATGCCCTCCCACACTCCTCAAGAAGGAGAGGTCGTCGTTTTCGTAGATCACTTAGCCCAGGGCTTTAAGCCGCCCGGTTCTAAATTTTACCGGGACGTTTTAGCCGATTTTCAACTCCGCCCACAAGACACTGGCCCCAACTCTGTTACAAACACGTGTCACTTCCAAGTGCTCTGTGAGGTGTTATTTCAAGAGGAGCCCACAGTGGAGTTGTTCAGAGACTGTTTCCATCTAAATCGCCGTACTGAGTTTGCTGACGGTTCCAATACGGAATTGGGTGGTGTGGCGATTCAGAAAAGGAAAGAGGTCACATACCCTCACGCCAAACTGCACAGCCACCCCAAAGAGTGGAATCAAACATGGTTCTATTGCAAAGACACCTCCCCTGCTGGTGAAAATCCTTTGCCTGGCTTTCGTCCGGAGCGGCTTAGAAATACACACCCCTTTCCGCAAAGGTTGACTGCCAAGGAGAGAAGCAAATACGCTCCTCAACTGTCCAAGCTCAGAGCCTTCATGGCCAATGGTTTAACAGGAGTTGATCTCGCTCGCTGTTGGATATCGTGGAGCATACTGCCCCTTAGTGAGCGCTCCGGTTTGATGTGCGAGTATACTGGCAGTGTTGATGACCCACTGCGACATGCTAACATCCAGCTCACCGACGAAGAAATCACAGAGGCTGTGAATAAAATGCTGAATGAACCGGAACATGTCTGTGCTCGAACCGGCCTGCTTCCCTTCTGTGCCACCAACAAACCGCCAGCTGTAAGAGTTTGATTTTTCTTTTTACTGAACCTGTTATTGATATATCTGGTCATTGTTTAATATCAATGTCTGTTTAAACAGGGTAATGATCCGTTTTGGAGCAAGAAACTTCCACAGGAGAAGCCAGAAAAAACAGACAAACCGGAACAACCAACCCGGCCAAAGACTAAAGTCGTGAAACGGCCTGCTCACAAGAAGAAAACCACTGCCTCTTCTGATCCGGCCCCTGATGATGATGTGGGTAATCCGGACCTTGAGGTAGAGCTTGACTCACTTGGCTTATTTTTCATGCGCCTTATTGATGATGATATTTGTCACGATGATGCCGAAGCCAGCCATGCTGATGCTGCAGAGGTAATTATCCTCTCTTCCGATTCAGACCCTTTGCCTTCACTAAAAATCCGTCAGGCAAACCGGAAGGTTAAATTTTCTCATCCTCTTGCTTACTTGGATCCCAAATTTCTTATGAAGACCCAACATCACGAAGCTCGCCGCACAACCCGGCACAGCGGCCAGGTAGTTACCTCCGCCGGTTTACCGAACAGTCCGGTTCGGAAACGCCGTTCAGAGGTCTCTAATTTGCTTGTCAGTGCTTGTCCTAAAGCGGGCTGTTTTCGTCAACCTCTTAATCCATCTGACTCCGATTATCAGGTTACTTCCCACTCATCCTCTGGCGAGTCATCGGCTACTCAGCCGCCACCGCTCAAAACGGTGCTTGGGTAAGCTATACTTATCATAATATTTCCGGTACATCACCTTGGAACATATGCTGTATTTGACTTTGTTATTCCTTTCAGGGCCAAGCCTAGGCCGAGCAAGAAGGCTCGCCTGGATAAAGCGGCCGAGGAGGACGCGGTTCCTGAACCAGGTAAAACACCAGATCTTGAAGCGGCTATTCCTGAAGATATACCCAATGATCCACCATAGCAAGATGGCGATTTTATTGCTGAAGAAAGGCCTACTGATACCTCAAGTCCTGTCAACCAGCCCACAAGCCCCATCCGGTTTGGAAGATCCACCAGTCCATCCCAGCCTGCTGACAAACCGACTGCGCCAGTGCAAACCGGTGATGCTAAGGATGATGAAGTTGTAATTACTAGTGTTGGCCGTACAGAGCCCAGCAATCCTGTTGTTTTATCCAAGCATACCACCAAAGAAGAATTTGCTGCCATGGGCAAAGGCAAGTGGAATGTTGACTTGGCAACCTATGCTGCTCTGAATGCCCAAGATCTTCATTCTGGCTACCTGAACCGACTGTATACCAGCCGTGATTATGAAGCTGGTCTGGTGAATATGATGAAAGAGAAATTTGAGGTAACTTTCATGTGCTTTTCCCTGCTTGGATATTTCAATCTTGTTAATTCTCCTAGCCCCCAAGGGACGGTTTAGAATCTTCATTCAAACCGGGACTTGCTAGTATAAATCTCAATACTTCGGAATTCGCTGATGTAGCCCCCAAGGGCCGGTTCAACTTAGCGTAGTTAAACCGGGACTTTAAGTAATTGTCATCTTTATTTGAGCAAATAGCCATTAGCCCCCAAGTGCCAAGCTGAATACTTGTATTGATCTTGGGACTTTAGAATCTATTGAAAGATTAAGATCAAATATACATTAGCCCCCAAGGGCCAAGTACATAACTTGTTATGTGGTTGGTACTTCAACTATTGTACTGCTTCCGGACTCATATATCTGTCTGTATGCAGGCTGAGCTGAAGACAAAAGAAAACCAACTCGCCGATCTCCAAGAAAATCTGAAATCCCAACAAGCTGAAACCTCCAAAGCAAAAGAGGAATTAACCAGCGCTTTAAGCGCCATGGAACAGCTTAAGGAGGGCTTCAAGAAAGAGCGGGCGGATTGGGCCAATGAAAAATCTGCTTTAACCAAACGAGCAGAAGATGCCGAGGCTGCACTAAAACTGGTGGTGGACGAACTGACCAGCATAAAGCGGCATGTGCATGCCATGACCGCTGCTATCTTTGGTAAGCTAGTTTGATTTCTGGATTGATTTGGCCGTCTTATAGAGCTATCGGTTTGTTAACCCTTTGTGATATTTCAGGGACACGCATTGGTCACTTGGGGTTAGATGTGCGGAAGAAATTGAAAGCCACCTACACATTGATCGAACAACTGTACACTGGTGCACAACGGATCATCTATATTGCATCCCACAACAATCCGGCACCCACTTTAATTCAGGACACTCTGAAGAGACTGTCGATGCTTCCTGCCCGGGTTGAAGAGCTGAAGAAATCTGCTGCTCGAACTGGTGCGATTAATGCCTTAATCTGGGCAAAAGCTTGGGTGCGGGATTTTGATCCTATTGAAGCGGCTCAAGGCTATCCCAGCTTGAAGGAAGACGGGTCAGAGTTTAGTGAAGCGGATCTGCGAGTAATAAACCGGGAGGTGCGTCCTCTAGCTTGTCAATTGTTTGAAGAAGCAGACTTGTCTCATTATCAAGCCCAATATGACAACCAAAACAAGCGAGTAGCTGCACCAACTCCTGAAGCGGAAAATCTTATCCCTCCAATCCGTAAGCATACTTACGCTCCCGATATTGAACCGTCATTGCTGATCCACGATGAAGCTGTCTTTCAAGCATTAATGGGAATCGACTGGACAACTATTGATTTCCAGCCGCTGGGTAGAGAAGCTGAAGTTGATGCGGCGCGGGATGACCCACAACCATCAGGCCAGGCTGGTGACCAAGCTTGAACTGGAAGCCGGTTTAAACTGCCTCTCCTTTGAAAAAACAATGATCTTATTTTGGGCACCGTGTTGCCTTGTAATAGGCTAGCCGATACTCTTGATTTTGATATGCCTTCGCGCATAATTACTGCAACTTGTTCTTCCTTTGGGTGATGAACTTTCCAAAGTATTTTCTGCAATATAAAAAATCTTAAAGTGCCACTGCGGTTATACCGTCAGGCGGAGTATGATGTCTGCATATATGAAATCAAAATATCTGAAATTTAAGCATATGATCAAATCTTTGAGATACATAATACCTGCCATCGTTGGGCATGAAGTTGGCTTAGCCAATCTTGAAGCGGAGGTTTATAAACCCACACTGTTGGAGGAGATAGCAGCTCCTGTATATATATAATGCCGGTTTACCATGTAAACTGTGCCGGGTTATAATAGAACACCGTGTTACTCCCTAATAGGATGTTAATAAAAAATCAAACCGGGAAAATAGTCTCCGGATTAAAAATGGACCGTGTTCCGTCAACTGACAGCTTGAACCGGCTTAAAACTTTGTCGGTTTAAAAAAACGCAACAAAAAGAAAGAAATATCTATCAAAGAAAATTGTGAAGCAAAGGCAATGATAAAACTGCTTGCAAAAGAGGCTTTATTTGAGCCGATCAGATGGCGTTACCATGGTCGGACACGACCAAGATCCCGATAGGTGTAGCTATGGTTCAAGTCAGCCAGGTCCCCAAATGAAACCATGGCATTTATGCCAATCAAGAGGCGTGGCAATGGTTCGGGTTCGACCAAGCCCCCAAGTGATTCTGTGGCCTTAGGCCGATCAAGAGGCGTGACTGGTTCAGACGTGACCAAGTCCCCAAGTGATCTGGTGGCTCTCGCCTATCAAGAGGTGTTGCATTGGTTCGGACACGACCAAGCCCCCAAGTGATATAACATGATGCTTTGAAAAGCTAACTCAAGGGGTAAACTGGAGGCCGCTTTAGAACAACTCCGTGTAACCACACATGATGTAAAAGAACAGATACCCCGCTTTAGCTGAGGTTCCAGTTTATTATATTTAATCATAATATATACATAGTCATAATATGTACATAAGTAGAGCCAATGGCTCAGGTATAGTAAGGCCGAAGATGAGCTATGTTCCACAGCCTGTTGGTCTCCTCTTCTGATGTACGTGAGTCTTTATGCTCTCGAATATCGATCAGATAGTATGACCCGTTGTGCAGATTCTTGCTGACCACGAAAGGTCCCTCCCAAGGTGGGGATAGCTTATGCATATCAGTCTGATCTTGGATGAGCCAAAGCACCAAATCTCCTTCCTGAAAGGTTCTGGTTCTGACTCGACGACTGTGATAACGACGAAGATCCTGTTGGTAAATCGCCGAGCGGGCGGCTGCTATGTCACGTTCTTCATCCAACAGGTCCAAAGCGTCTTGCCGTGCTGTCTCGTTTTCCGCTTCAACATAAGCCGTCACACGGGGTGAATCATGACGTATATCACTGGGGAGAACCGCCTCCGCTCCGTAGACCATGAAGAACGGTGTGTATCCTGTTGATCTGTTGGGTGTAGTATTGATGCTCCATAACACAGATGGTAACTCTTCTACCCAACAACCCGGTGTTCTCTGCAAAGGAACCATAAGCCGGGGCTTGATGCCTCTCAAGATCTCTTGATTAGCCCTTTCTGCTTGACCATCGGACTGTGGGTGTGCCACTGATAAAATGTCAAGCTGGATGTGCTCCCGTTCGCAGAACTCCTTCATGGCACCCTTGGACAAATTGGTACCATTATCTGTGATGATACTGTGTGGAAAGCCAAACCGGAAAATCACTATTTTGATGAATTGAACCGCCGTGGCCGCATCACACTTGCTAACAGGTTCTGCCTCCACCCACTTTGTAAACTTGTCAACCGCCACCAGGAGGTGGGTTTTCTTATCTTTGGACCTTTTGAAAGGCCCAACCATATACAGCCCCCAAGTCGAAAACGGCCAAGTAATTGGAATCATTCTCAATTCTTGAGCCGACACATGAGCACATCTTGAAAACTTTTGGCAACCGTCACATCGTCTGACCAGATCCTCCGCATCAGCATGAGCAGTTAACCAATAGAAGCCATGGCGAAACGCTTTAGCCACCAAAGATTTTGAACCGGCGTGGTGACCACAATCTCCTTCGTGGATCTCACGCAAAATTTCACAGCCTTCTTCAGGAGACACACAACGTTGAAACGCCCTTGATACACTACAATGATGTAACTCGCCATTGACAATAGTCATGGACTTGGACCGCCGGATTATCTGTCGGGCCAGAGTCTCATCCTCTGGTAATTCGCCCCGGTTCATGTACGCCAGGTAAGGAAGCGTCCAATCTAGAATGACAAGAAGAGCTGCCACCAATTGAGCCTCCGGATCAGGAATAGCCAAATCTGCTTCACCAGGGAGCTTGACCGACGGGTTGTGGAGCACATCTAGAAAAACATTGGGCGGGACCGGTTTGCGCTGAGAGCCGAGCCGGCTTAAAGCGGCCGCCGCTTCATTCTTCCGTCGGTCCACGTGGTCCACCTGATAGCCTTTAAAGTGACCTGCAACAATATCCACCTCGCGACGATATGCTGCCATGAGTGGGTCCTTGGAATCCCAAGTGCCAGACACTTGTTGAGCCACGAGGTCCGAGTCACCGAAGCACTTAACTCGACTTAGATTCATCTCCTTAGCCATCCGGAGACCATGGAGCAAGGCTTCATACTCAGTTGCATTGTTAGTACAAGGGAACATTAAGCGGAGAACGTAACAAAACTTATCATCTCGTGGGGAAGTTAATACGACTCCAGCCCCTGAGCCTTCCAATTGCCTGGATCCGTCAAAATGGATGGTCCAATATGTGTGATCCGGCTTTTCTTCAGGTGCTTGCAGTTCCGTCCAATCATTGATGAAATTAACTAGTGCTTGAGACTTAACCGCCGTCCGAGGCACATACTTTAACCCGTGCGGCCCAAGCTCTATAGCCCACTTGGCAATCCGGCCAGTCGCTTCCCGGTTGTGGATGATATCCCCCAAGGGAGCATAACTGACCACCGTAATGGGGTGCCCTTGGAAGTATTGCTTGAGCTTCCGGCTTGCCATAAAAACTCCATATACCAGCTTCTGCCTGCGGATACCTTTGCTTGGACTCAATGAGTACCTTGCTGATATAATAGACCGGACGTTGAACCGGATGCTCCTTGCCTGCCTCTTTTCGCTCCACCACAATAGCCACACTGACCACACGAGCATTAGCAGCAACATATAGCAGCAACGACTCCTTGTCCATGGGAGCGGCGAGCACAGGCGGATTGGCCAATTGCCGCTTTAAGTCCTCAAATGCTTTGTCAGCAGCAGAACTCCAGACAAATTGATCCGTCTTCTTCAACATCTGATACAAAGGGATTGCCTTCTCACCAAGGCAGCTGATAAACCGGCTTAACGCGGCAATCTGACCTGCCAGGCGTTGAACATCGTTGATACACTTCGGTTTAGCCAGGGAGGTGATGGCTGTGATCTTCTCCGGATTAGCCTCGATTCCCCTGTTGGACACCAGAAAACCCAATAACTTGCCTGCCGGTACACCAAAGACACACTTGGCCGGATTAAGCATAATCTTGTACGTCCTCAGGTTATCAAAGGTTTCCTTCAATTCTTCAACCAGAGTCTCCTTCTCCCTTGACTTAACCACGATATCATCCATGTAAGCATGTACATTACGACCAATCTGCTTGTGAAGACAATTTTGTACACACCGTTAATAAGTTGCCTGGGCACTCTTGAGCCCAAAGGGCATAGACACATAGGAGAAGGCTCCAAAGGGAGTTATGAATGCCGTCTTCTCCTGGTCCTTAACTGCCATTTTGATCTGATGATAGCCAGAATATGCATCCAAAAAACTCAAACGCTCACAACCCGCCGTAGCATCAATAATTTGATCAATACGGGGGAGGGCAAAAGGATCTGCTAGACAAGCCTTATTAAGATCTGTGTAATCCACACACATGCGCCAGGTGCCGTTTTTCTTAAGGACCAGCACCGGATTGGCAAGCCACTCAGGGTGAAAAACTTCAATAATAAAGCCAGCTACTAAGAGCCTGGCTACCTCTTCTCCAATCGCCTTGGGTCTTTCTTCGTTAAACCGGCGGAGGAACTGTTTCACCGGTTTGTATTTAGGATCCACATTAAGGGTGTGCTCAGCGAGTTACCTCGGTACACCTGGCATGTCAGAGGGCTTCCATGCAAAAATGTCCCGATTCTCATGGATGAACTCGATGAGCGCGCTTTCCTATTTCGGATCCAAGTTGGCACTGATGCTGAACTGCTTGGATGAATCGCCAGGCACGAAGTCCACAAGCTTAGTTTCAGCTGCCGATTTGAACTTCAGGGCCGGATCATGCTCCGTAGTTGGCTTCTTTAATGGAGTCATGTCCGCCGGATCAACATTGTCCTTATAATACTTCAGCTCCTTGGTGGCACAAACCGACTCTGCGTAGGCCGCATCTCCTTCCTCGCACTCCAAAGCGATTTTACGGCTTCCGTGAACCGTTATTGTCCCCTTGTGACCCGGCATCTTGAGCTGCAAATACACATAACAGGGTCGTGCCATAAACTTGGCGTAGGCTGGTCGCCCAAACAGGGCGTGATATGGACTTTGGATTTTCACCACTTTAAACGTCAATGTTTCCGACCTGGAATCATGATCATCTCCAAAGGCCACTTCCAGAGCTATCTTACCAACAGGATATGCTGACTTGCCAGGTACCACACTGTGGAACACCGTATTGGACGGTTTGAGATTTTTATCTGTTAGTCCCATACGATGGAAGGTCTCATAGTACAAGATATTAATGCTGCTCCCTCCATCCATGAGCACCTTGGTGAACTTGTAACCTCCCACCTGAGGCGCCACCACCAGAGCCAACTGACCCGGATTATCAACCTGGGGAGGGTGATCCTCTCTGCTCCATATGATTGGCTGTTCAGACCAGTGTAGATAACGGGGCACGGCCGGTTCAACAGAGTTGACTGCCCGCCTCTGAACCTTCCGGTCTCGCTTGTCCAAGCTAGTGGTGAAAACATGGTACTGCCCACTATTCAACTACTTTGGGTTGCTCTGGTAACCCGACTGTTGCTGCTGCTGGTTGTAACCACCCTGGTTGTTCTGATTATTTTGATTGTTATGTCCGCCCGGATTACCATTAAATCCTGAACCAGAATTTCCTCCACCGTATCCCGGCCCGGATCCTGAGCCACCGCCAGAGCCATGATCATACCGGAAAGCATTAGAATTCTTGAACTCCTGCACAATGAAGCAATCCTTCCAAATGTGGTTTGCTGGCACCTCCTTCGTCCCATGCTTTGGACAGGGCTGGTTCAATAGATAATTTAAGCGGTCCGGGTTAGGGTTAGGCGCTCCACTGCGATTTGGCGGTTTACCCTTGCATCGCTGACCCTTGTCCTGCGCGTTGGTATTAGCCACGAAGTCCATGTTGCCATCCGCTTTACGCTTGCCTCCGTTACCGTTACCTGCCGAGTGGTGCTATTGACCTTTGGAGTTGTTGTTCTTCTTTCCCTTCCCTGTCTTGTCATCATCAGGCTCGGGATCCTTGGTATTATCAGAATCAGCGTACTTTACCAAGGCAGCCATGAGGGTCCCCATATTAGTGCAATGGCGCTTCATCCGTCCTAATTTCAGCTTTAGGGGCCCAAACCGGCAATTGCCTTCTAGGGTTATAACCGCGGTGTCAGCGTTGATGCGGTCTGATGAATGCAGAACCTGCGAGACCCGGCGCACCCAATGAGTCGTCGATTCTCCTTCCTCCTGGACACATGCAGCTAAGTCCACTATTGACATAGGCTGCTTACATGTATCCTTGAAGTTACTGATAAACCGGGCTCGTAATTGGGCCCATGAACTGATAGAATTGGCCGGTAAGCTTTTCAACCAAGTGCGGGCCGTTCCTTCAAGCATCATGGTGAAGTACTTCGCACATGCCACATCATCCACATCAAGCATCTCCATGGCCATCTCATAGCTCTCCACCCATGTCTCTGGGGGTTGATCCGCCGTGTAATTTGGTACCTTGCGCGGGCCCTTGAAATCCTTGGGCAGGCGCACATTGCGTAAAGCGGGGACAAGGCAAGGCACCCCCAAAGAACTAGAAGTAACACCAGGTTCGACCGAGATAGTTGGACGAACCGGCGTAAGCTGCTGAGCCTGATACTGTGCGGCTAACTCGGCCTCTGCGCGCTCGGGCCCGGTCCACCACTTCCTGAGCGTTATCAGCACCACCCGCCGGGTTGTTGCCGCGGGGTGCTCCACGTCGTTCGTTACTTGACACTGCCGGTTCATCCATATGCCTGCTATAGCTCCGGCTTGGACGAGGGGTCGAGTGGATCCGGTCGCGGCTGTACGAGTATGCCTCCTATTGGACCAAAGCTGTCCTAAGAAGCTCCTTGACCCGTCACGTCTCTACCGCCTGCGGCGAGTCACCTTCAATTGGAATGGCCTCCAGCCGTGCAGCAGCGGCAACGAGATTGTCCATCGGGTTGGAGTAGTGACCCAGAGGTGTTGAAACAGTCTGAGGTATAACAGTGTTTTGACGAGGCGGATTCATCAGACGGGGCTGAACCGGCGCGCCGGTCCCAGGAGCTTCTGCCCGGTTTCCCTCCAGCGGATTACTGGTTCCTGCTCCTGGGGTGTTGAAAAGGTCTCTGGCCTCGAAAACCGAAGGCAAACGGGATCGGTACTTCCTCTTCATGACTTCATGCGACGCGTTCTGGTCCAACATGAGCCTGTAGGCTTGTGCGTCTAAAGCGGCCCGCTCTGTGGTCATCCTGGCCTTCTCAGCTGCCAGGTCCGCCTTGGCCTGGGTGATCTGTTCCTTCACCTTTGCAATCTCTGCGTTGTGGACTTCCTGATCCGCCAGGTTAGCTTCTGCCATAAGCACAGCCAATGCATCAAATAGATCTGATAGAACTTGAGCCGGCGGGCGTGCAGAGCTTCCTGCCCCGGCAGCTGTCGCCGCTACTGAACCAGAGGTTATTGGCGCAGCGGTCGAAGAATGAAGCGCTGCTTGTCTGCCGGCCATGAATATTCCAACTCGGTTGGGTAGATCAGAGGGGTCTGGAATACTGTCGCCATCGGAACAGCCCCCAATCCTGCCATCTTGTAGCTAATATAGAGATTCGGTTTCTCCGGTTGATGACTCGTTGCCGGAATAAATGACGGTCTCGCCGTGAGATTCCGATCCATCCTCATAACTTCCTCCATGGATGACTCCCATGAAGGCACGCTTCACGGCTGGTTTAACCCGGGCGGATCGCGCACGCTGAGCCGTTTCGACGAGGTCGGTGCAGATGTCTGGCTCAGGGCCCGGTTCACCGATCTTGTCGATGAAAACGTGTATGCCACCAAAGGGGACCTGGTACCCGTACTCAACTGAGCCGGCCTCGGGGCCCCAGCCTGCATCATCGATGTAGAGCTTGCCGCGACGACTCTTAGTCATCCGGCCCACAACGTAGCCCTCGAGTCCTTCAAAGCGGCCCTCCAAGAACTTGAAACCATCGTGCGATAGCCCCATGGTGGGCGCCAACTGTCGTGGTTTTGTCATGGCAGATATCCTCGTGAAAGGACTTAGTCGTGGAGCCATCGCAACGGGTTAGCTTGAAGGGGTTAAAGCGGACACAGGGACGCAAGAGAGTTTATACTAGTTCGGCCTCTTCAATGAAGGTAAAAGCCTACATCTAGTTGTGATGGAATTGATGGGGTTTCGATGACTAGGGAGCAAACAAGCTTCGCCTAAGTCTCGAGTTGTTGTCTGTTGTCTGAACCGCCGCCGGGTCATCCCCTTATATACACGGGTGATGCCCGTCGGTTCACAGAATCCCAATACCGGCTCATAGATGTGTCTGATTTGGTCTCTACTTATTCCTAACTTACAATACAAGTTACATACCAACGCCGGTTTACTGCTACAGGCCTTGAACCGACTATGGGCCTTGAGCCCTCATCTGCCTTCTTGGGCTTTAACATAGTTAACTACTGGCGAAGTTAACCCGGCCCAGATAGGTCGGTTTATGTCCAGTAGTGATATCCCCAACACAACTCATGGCTCTGGCACATGGATAGCAAACTTCCACGCGCCCCTGTCCATAGCTAACTCTCTAGTGATACTCCAATCCTTCAGGTCTCTCCTAACGGTCTCCTCCCATGTCAAATTCGGTCTATCCCGTCCTCTCTTGACATTCTCCGCACGCTTTAGCCGCCCGCTATGCACTGGAGCATCTGGAGGCCTGCGCTGAATATGCCCAAACCATCTCAGACGATGTTGGACAAGCTTCTCTTTAATCGGTGCTACCCCAACTCTATCTCATATAACATCATTCCGGACTCGATCCTTCCTCGTGTGGCCACACATCCATCTCAACATACGCATCTCCGCCATGCCTAACTGTTGAACATGTCGCCTTTTAGTCGGCCAACACTCAGCGCCATACAACATTGCGGGTTGAACTGCCGTCCTGTAGAACTTGCCTTTTAGCTTTTGTGGCACTCTCTTGTCATAGAGAATGCCAGAAGCTTGGCGCCACTTCATCCATCCGGCTTTGATTTGATGTTTCACATCTTCATCAATACCCCCATCCTCCTGCAACGTTGACCTCAAATATCGAAAGCTGTCCTTCTGAGGTACCACCTAGCCATCAAGGCTAACCTCCTCCTCTTCCTCACACCTAGTAGTACTGAAGCCACACATCATGTACTCGGTTTTATTTCTACTAAGACTAAACCCTTTTGATTCCAAGGTTTGTCTCCATAACTCTAACTTCCTATTTACCCCCGTCCGACTATCGTCAACTAGCACCACTTGATCCGCAAAGAGCATACACCATGGGATATCTCCTTGTATATCCCTTGTGACCTCATCCACCACCAATGCAAAAAGATAAGGGCTCAAAGCTGACCCCTGATGCAGTCCTATCTTAATCGGGAAGTCATCAATGTCGACATCACTTGTTCGAACACTTGTCACAACATTATCGCACATGTCCTTGATGAGGGTAATGTACTTTGCTGGGACTTTGTGTTTCTCCAAGGCCCACCATATGACATTCCGCGATATGTTATCATAGGCCTTCTCCTAGTCAATGAACACCATATGCAAGTCCTTCTTTTGCTCCCTATATCTCTCCATAAGTTGTCGTACCAAGAAAATGGCTTCCATGGTCGACCTCCCAGGCATGAAACCAGACTGATTTTTGGTCACGCTTGTCATTCTTCTTAAGCGGTTCTCAATGACTCTCTCCCATAACTTCATTGTATGGCTCATCAGCTTAATTCCACGGTAATTAGTACAACTCTGAACACCCCCTTGTTCTTGAAGATTGGTACTAATATACTCCGTCTCCATTCTTCAGGCATCTTGTTTGCCCGAAAAATGAGGTTGAAAAGCTTGGTTAGCCATACTATCGCTATGTCCCCGAGTCCTTTCCACACCTCAATGGGGATATAATCAGGGCCCATCGCCTTGCCTCCTTTCATCCTTTTGACGTACAATGATAAAGCAGAGTCTATCATGGCAGTTTCTCTCAATAGCAGTCATAATACATTTCATAATGAGCTTTCACTATCTGTGTGCTTGTAGGTCATTTTGGAACCAATTAAACCAATCAATTGAAGGTCGAGGCAGTCGTGATGTTCATGTGAAAATGATGGATAATCATAAAATCATTCCTATCTGGTGGTTTATTCTTCTTCTATACCAATGGTTGGTCTGGTAGTGTTTACCTGTGAAGGGTTTGAAAATGAATTCCAGCTTCCTTACTGGGGAATTATTCTTGCATGCTTGCTTGTACTTCTGTTCATCCCATGTTGCGCAGCACTCCGGGCCACCGTTGCTCAAGTAGCTTACTCACCTCCATGCCTACATCTCATGTGTTCACATTACCAATTTATTTTTCTTTTTATACCTATATTCTGATTAGGCAACTGTAATGCAAACACCCGCAACTTGGAGGGAATTTTAATCTTCCAATGCGCCATCGAGTTATTTTGATCAGCCTCCACATTAGAGTGAGCTGCCCGGCTATCAAGCCAATCTTCCTAGCCTCTTTTGTTGCCACTATAAGGGCCAGCTGACTCTTAATCCCGTCAGTGGCAACAAAAGAGGAAGACTGTCATTTAATAGCTGGAAGATGAGGCTAGAGGTAGTTGCTTATGTGATTAATGAGGGAGGAGGAGGGATGGAGTATGAGGCAGACTGTCATTTAATAGCTGGACTAAGATTTGACCTTATCATCTCTGTATATCATGGCATTTAACACTAAAGTTTTGTCTAGAGTCAACTTAAGACACACCCAAGATGATTTATTTTATTATAGACTGCATGATGTGAAGAATCCGAAGACAATGATTGACACTACCTAGTGGATTCAAAAAACCAGAAACAATGTCAATAAAATCAAATGACAATAATGTCAAGAATGCTGAGAACTAAGACACCAAAAACGAATCTTCAGGATGAACAAGACAACTAGATAAACAAGACATAACATAAACAAGGGGAAGCAAGTTGTCCACATACCTTGATCTCCTCCATCTGCTTTGCTTGGCGAAGACATGGCGTTTGCGTGGCAAGGACGGTGTGACGAATATCAGCAACAAAAACGAGGAAATCCAACGAAACCCTAGATACACCTTGCTCTGCCCACGGAGTTCACACGAGTACAACCTTTAAATCGAGAAGAAATCACCTGCTTACGAAAACTAACTACATCAGCAAAAAACGCAGCCACTACGAGAATCAAACAACTAGACAGGGAACAATCACGACCGAGGGGATGAGAGGAGGACCACAACCAAGGGGATGATGGTGGCGGTGGGGGACGAGGGGAGCGGAGCGGGCGCGGAATGGAGGAATATGGAGCAACATGTCGATAAAAGGGATCCCAGGCACAGACGAGTGCTGTGGAGGACGGCGGTTGCCGCGAGCGGCGACGGTTTCCATGGTGGTGGGGAGTTGCTCCGAGCGGGTATTGGAAGAGAGGGTAGAGGCTTTTTTTCATTCTCTCCATATGAGCGGGGTAGTGGGAGCGTGTTGGAGGGGCACATGGGAAAAGTTGCACAAATGGGCCGGGTAAATTAGAAGGAGCCGTACCCAGCCCATCAACAAAAGTCGAGTAACAACATACACGAGGGCCGGAATGACAGGCCTAGCCAAAGTAATTGAAGTTCGCTTGTAGGGAAGTAATAGTCCGCCTGTATACAAAGGGAACACTTGTAGTTATTGAAATAGGTTTTCGCCCCGCTTTATAAATAAAGAAAACCAGCGAGGCACAAGGTCCTACAGTAGTTCAACAAGACACACACATGCACACACCGCCGCATGTGTTCTTTTTTCTCTTTTCTGGGCTTGTTGAGTTGTGCCCTCAACACTTGTAGTTCACCTTTATTGCAGTTAAAAATTTATATACTCACGCAGAGCTATGTGAAAAAAATGTGATTTCCCTGAAAAATCCACTCAGAGTTCACATAAAAATTTAAGTAAAAAACTAAAAACAACAAAGAAGCATAGTATTACAAAAAATGGGTGAAACTAGATGCAGTTTGCTCTACATGTTAATGACGTTCAGACGAACACACAATGAAGTACACACAGTTTGCAAAATTAGTTCCCGTCGAAAAAACAATGCGCATGTGAAGATAGCACATCCAAAAAAAGACTTTCTTTAAATGAATATCCACAACAAAAAATATGGGGGACCCCCCTGCGTCTAACAATTGCAGTCTGCAAACTTCAAGAATGCAGTGCGGTGTATTCTACAAAGAAGTGGGGTTACATCTAAAATGCAGTTCGACAACTAAATGGTTCTTTCTACCATACTAAAACAATGTGCACCAGGAGATAGCGCGATGGTTATTAATATTACTGGTGAAAAATAAAAAACCACGATCAAAGGCGACCACCCACTACGAGTGGTTGCATCGCTAAAAAGCCACGATCACAGACGCAACCCAACCCATGATCCGCACAACCACATCGTCAGGGAGATCGTGTAGTTCATCCATTGCCGCCATCCCGCCCCTTAAATTTAGAACTCCGCCAAGGCTTTCTTATCCACAACAACCGAAATCGCCATTGCGCTGCCACCACTTCCCTCCAATTGATCGATCTCCACAGAAGGCAACAGTTCCTTCTCCAGGCGATGGGGTTCGTCGACGAGTTTAAGGAGGTGCAAGCCCATGGCAACACCATGTTGCATGTGATCCACTCAACGACTTGTAGCAGGCAGCAACCACCGTCGAGTAGTACGAGCGTTACCTCAAGATCCAGCGCCACAAAATCGTCAGAGTTGATGTGGAGTACACCAATGAGGATGACAAGAAGCAGAAATCCGCCCTCGTCCAGCTCTCCATCGGCAAGACTCAGCCGGTGCTACTTTTCCAACTGAGTGAAGCTGACGACAGGTGCATGTTGTTTGCCAACTTCTTTGACGACCCCAGGTACATGTTTGTTGGATTCACATCGATGACGACATAGAGAAGATCGAGTGCGTCGGGCTAGAGATCTTCAACTTCGTCGAGATCTAGAAGGAATGGAGGGTGCCTGCAGCGATCAAGCCGCTAGACTTTCTTGCAGATGTCTCCGACATCCTTGTCGACGGCTACTACAACAACATGAAGAAGAAGTTGACCGACGCAGAACATAGGCGCTGGGAGTGCATGCCCCTGTTCATGAGGCACATCGAGTATGCGGCAAAAGACGCTTACACCGCGTATGAGATATGGACTTGCATCACCATCACCCAGG
Organism: Triticum urartu; assembly: GCF_003073215.2. Taxonomy (NCBI): domain Eukaryota; kingdom Viridiplantae; phylum Streptophyta; class Magnoliopsida; order Poales; family Poaceae; genus Triticum; species Triticum urartu. Next base: position 378,141,169 of record NC_053027.1, on the reverse strand, counting down.
ACGGGCTTCGCCGCGCAAAGATGGAGAAGTCCAAGAAGCGCGCCAAGACCTGGGGAGACTACGTATACTAGCCAAGAAAGTATCTTCAAGATTGCTCGAGTCATTTTAGATTTCTCATCAGATACTGGAGGTCAGTGATACGTCTCCAATGTATCTATAATTTTTGATTGCTCCATGCTATATTATCTACTGTTTTGGACATTATTGGGCTTTATTATACACTTTTATATTATTTTTGGGACTAACCTATTAACCAGAGGCCCAGCCCAGAATTGCTGGTTTTTTTTGCCTATTTTAGGGTTTCGAAGAAAAGGAATATCAAACGGAGTCCAAATGGAATGAAACCTTCGGGAACGTGATTTTCTCACCGAACATGATCCAGGAGACTTGGACCCTACGTTAAGCAACCAACAGGGAGGCCACGAGGTAGGGGGCGCGCCTACCCCCCTAGGCGCGCCCTCCACCCTCGTGGGCCCCCTGTTGCTCCACCGACGTACTTCTTCCTCCTATATATACCTACGTACACCCAAACGATCAGATACGGAGCCAAAACCCTAATTCCACCGCCGTAACTTTCTGTATCCACGAGATCCCATCTTGGGGCCTGCTCCGGAGCTCCACCGGAGGGGGCATCGATCACGGAGGGCTTCTACATCGACAACATAGCCTCTCCGATGAAGTGTGAGTAGTTTACTTCAGACCTTCGGGTCCATAGTTATTAGCTAGATGGCTTCTTCTCTCTTTTCGGATCTCAATACAAAGTTCTCCCCCTCTCTTGTGGAGATCTATTTGATGTAATCTTCTTTTGCGGTGTGTTTGTTGAGACCGATGAATTGTGGGTTTATGATCAAGTTTAGCTATGAACAATATTTGAATCTTCTCTGAATTCTTTTATGTATGATTGGTTATCTTTGCAAGTCTCTTTGAATTATCAGTTTGGTTTGGCCTACTAGATTGATATTTCTTGCAATGGGAGAAGTGCTTAGCTTTGGGTTCAATCTTGCGGTGTCCTTTACCAGTGACAGTAGGGGCAGCAAGGCACATATTGTATTGTTGCCATCGAGGATAACAAGATGGGGTTTTTATCGTATTGCATGAATTTATCCCTCTACATCATGTCATCTTGCTTAAGGCGTTACTCTGTTCTTATGAACTTAATACTCTAGATGCATGCTGGATAGCGGTCGATGTGTGGAGTAATAGTAGTAGATGCAGGCAGGAGTCGGTCTACTTGTCTCGGACGTGTTGCCTATATACATGATCATACCTAGATATTCTCATAACTATGCTCCATTCTGTCAATTGCTCAACAGTAATTTGTTCACCCACCGTAAAATACCTATGCTCTTGAGAGAAGCCACTAGTGAAACCTATGGCCCCCGGGTCTATCTTCATCATATTAATCTTCCAACACTTAGTTATTTTCATTGCCCTTTATTTTACTTTGTATCTTTATCATAAAAATACCAAAAATATTATCTTATCATATCTATCATATCTCACTCTCTTAAGTGACCGTGTAGGGATTGACAACCCCTTATCACGTTGGTTGCGAGGATTTATTTGTTTTGTGCAGGTGCGAGGGACTCGCGCATAGCCTCCTACTGGATTGATACCTTGGTTCTCAAAAACCGAGGGAAATACTTACGCTACTTTGCTGCATCACCCTTTCCTCTTCAAGGGAAAACCAACGCACTTCTCAAGAGGTAGCAAGAAGGATTTCTGGCGCCGTTGCCGGGGAGGCTCACGCGAAGTCAAGTTAAAATTTTAACTCCCGTCAACGAGCCATTTCTGGCGCCGTTGCCGGGGAGGTCTACGCAAAAGTCAAACATACCAAGTACCCATCACAAACCCTTATCTCCCGCATTACATTATTTGCCATTTACCTCTTGTTTTCCTCTCCCCCACTTCACCCTTGCCGTTTTATTCGCCCTCTCTATATAGATCCTCCCTCTCTTTCTCTATTTGCCTCTTTTTGCCCGTTTCTTGTTTGCTTGTGTGTTGGATTGCTTGCTTGTTACGATGGCTCAAGATAACACTAAATTATGTAACTTTACCAATACCAACAACAATGATTTTATTAGCACTCCGATTGCTCCTCTTACCAATGCTGAATCTTGTGAAATTAATGCTGCCTTGCTGAATCTTGTCATGAAAGATCCGTTTTCCGGCCTTCCTAGTGAAGATGTCGCTACTCATCTAAATAGCTTCGTTGATTTGTGTGATATGCAAAATAAGAAAGATGTGGATAATGATATTGTTAAATTGAAGCTATTTCCTTTCTCGCCTAGAGATCGTGCTAAAGCTTGGTTTTCATCTTTGCCTAAAAATAGTATTGATTCTTGGAATAAGTGCAAAGATGCTTTTATCTCTAAGTATTTTCCTCCCGCTAAGATCATCTCTCTTAGAAACAATATTATGAATTTTAAGCAACTTGATCATGAACATGTTGCACAAGCTTGGGAGAGGATGAAATTAATGATACGTAATTGCCCTACTCATGGTTTGAATTTGTGGATGATTATACAAAAATTTTATGCCGGATTGAATTTTGCTTCTAGAAATATTTTAGTTTCGGCCGCGGGAGGCACTTTTATGGAAATCACTTTAGGAGAAGCTACTAAACTCCTAGTTAATATTATGGTTAATTATTCTCAATGGCACATTGAAAGATCTACTAATAAGAAAGTGCATGCGATAGAAGAAATTAATGTTTTGAGTGGAAAGATTGATGAACTTATGAAATTATTTGCTAATAAAAGTGTTTCTTTTGATCCTAATGATATGCCTTCGTCTGCTTTGATTGAGAATAATAATGAATCTATGGATGTGAATTTTGTTGGTAGGAACAATTTTGGTAACAACGCGTATAGAGGAAACTTTAATCCTAGGCCTTATCCTAGCAATTCCTCTAATAATTATGGTAATTCCTACAACAATTCTTATGGAAATTATAATAAGATGCCCTCTGATTTTGAATCTAATATTAAAGAATTTATTACTTCGCAAAAGAATTTCAATGCTTTGATTGAATAAAAATTGCTTAAGATTAATGAGTTGGCTAGGAACGTTGATAGAATTTCTCTTGATGTTGATTCCTTGAAACTTAGATCTATTCCACCTAAGCATGATATCAATGAGTCTCTCAAAGCCTTAGAATTTCCATTGATGAGTGCAAAGAAAGAACCGCTAGGATGCGTGCTAAAAAAGATTCCTTTATAAGAGCGTGTTCTTCTAGTTTCCATGATAATAAAGATGAAGATCTAAAAGTTATTGATGTGTCCCCTATTAAATCTTTGTTTTGCAATATGAATCTTGATAATGATGGGACTGAATATGATCCACCTTTACCTAGAAGGCGTTCCAAAAATTCGGAGTTTTTAGATCTTGATGCTAAATTTGATAAAAGTGGGATTGAAGAGATCAAAACTCTAGATGTTAATGAACCTACTATTTTGGATTTCAAGGGATTTAATTATGATAATTGCTCTCTGATAGATTGTATTTCCTTTTTGCAATCCATGCTAAATTCTCCTCATGCTTATAGCCAAAATAAAGCTTTTACCAAACATATCGTTGATGCTTTGATGCAATCTTATGAAGAAAAACTTGAGTTGGAAGTTTCTATCCATAGAAAACTTTATGATGAGTGGGAACCTACTATTAAAATTAAAATTAAAGATCATGAATGCTATGCCTTGTGTGATTTGGGTGCTAGTGTTTCCACGATTCCAAAGACTTTGTGTGATTTGTTAGGTTGCCGTGATTTTGATGATTGCTCTCTAAACTTGCACCTTGCGGATTCCACTATTAAGAAACCTATGGGAAGAATTAATGATGTTATTATTGTTGCAAATAGGAATTATGTGCTCGTAGATTTTATCGTTCTTGACATAGATTGCAATCCTTCATGTCCTATTATTCTTGGTAGACCTTTCCTTAGAACGATTGGTGCAATTATTGATATGAAGGAAGGAAATATTAGATTCCAATTTCCGTTAAGGAAAGACATGGAACACTTTCCTAGAAAGAAAATTAAATTACCTTATGAATCTATTATGAGAGCCACTTATGGACTGCCTACCAAGGATGGCAATACCTAGATCTATCCTTGTTTTTTATGCCTAGCTAGGGGCATTAAACGATAGCGCTTGTTGGGAGGCAACCCAATTTTATTTTTATTCCTTGTTTTTGCTCCTGTTTAGTAATAAATAATTTATATAGCCTCTGTTTTGGTTGTGTTTTTTGTGTTTAATTAGTGTTTGTGCCAAGTAGAACCGTTGGGAAGACTTGGGGAAAGTCTTGTTAATCCTGTTGTAAAAAACAGAAACTTTAGCGCTCACGAGAACTGCTGCCATTTTTTTGGAAAGTGATATTTAGTTAATTCTTTTTGCATATGATTAATAGATAAATTCCTCACGTCCAGCAATTTATTTTAGAATTTTTGGGGTTCCAGATCTTGCACTAGCTACAGATTACTACAGACTGTTCTGTTTTTGACATATTCTGTTTTTCGTGTGTTGTTTGCTTATTTTGATGAATCTATGGCTAGTAAAATAGTTTATAAACCATAGAAAAGTTGGAATACAGTAGGTTTAACACCAATATAAATAAATAATGAGTTCATTACAGTACCTTGAAGTGGTCTTTTTTTTTTCTTTCGCTAACGGAGCTCACGAGATTTTCTACTTTAAGTTTTGTGTTGTGAAGTTTTCAAGTTTTGGAGCGTCTTGTATGATTTGAGTATTTGCTTTTTAGTTTACCACAATAATCTTTGCTGTACACACCTTTTGAGAGAAACACACATGATTCGGAAATTATTAGAATACTCTATGTGCTTCACTTATATCTTTTGAGTTATATAGTTTTACTCTAGTACTTCACTTATATGTTTGAGAGCACAGTGGTGGATTTGTTTTATAGAAACTATTGATATCTCATGCTTCACTTAGATTATTTTGAGAGTCTTAAATAGCATGGTAATTTTCTTAAATAATCCTAATATGCTAGGTATACAAGATTAATAATAAAATTCTCTTATGAGTGTGTTGAATACTAAGAGAAGTTTGATGTTTGATGATTGTTTTGAGATATGGAGGTAGTGATATTAAAGTTGTGCTAGTTGAGTAGTTGTGAAATTGAGAAATACTTGTGTTGAAGTTTGCAAGTCCCGTAGCATGCACGTATGGTAAACATTATGTAACAAATTTGAAACATGAGGTGTTCTTTGATTGTCCTCCTTATGAGTGGCGGTCGGGGACGAGTGATGGTCTTTTCCTACCAATCTATCCCCCTAGGAGCATGCGTGTAGTGCTTGGTTTTTGATGACTTGTAGATTTTTGCAATAAGTATGTGAGTTCTTTATGACTAATGTTGAGTCCATGGATTATACGCACTCTCACCCTTCCATCATTGCTAGCCTCTTCGGTACCGTGCATTGCCCTTTCTCACATTGAGAGTTGGTGCAAACTTTGCCGGTGCATCCAAACCCCGTGATATGATACGCTCTTTCACACATAAACCTCCTTATATATTCCTCAAAACAGCCACCATACCTACCTATTATGGCATTTCCATAGGCATTCCGAGATATATTGTCATGCAACTTTCCACCATCCTGTTTATCGTGACACGTTCATCATTGTCATATTGCTTTGCATGATCATGTAGTTGACATCGTATTTGTGGCAAAGCCACCGTTCATAATTTTTTATACATGTCACACTTGATTCATTGCATATCCCGGTACCCTGCCGGAGGCATTCATATAGAGTCATACCTTATTCTAGTATCGAGTTGTAATCATTGAGTTGTAAATAGATAGAAGTGTGATGATCATCATTTAATAGAGCATTGTCCCAATAAAAAAAGAGAAAGGCCAAAAAGTGAAGGCCCAAAAAAAGAAAATAAAAAGGGACAATGCTACTATCCTTTTTCCACACTTGTGCTTCAAAAGTAGCACCATGATCTTCATGATAGAGAGTCTCTCGTTTTGTCACTTTCATATACTAGTGGGAATTTTTCATTATAGAACTTGGCTTGTATATTCCAACAATGGGCCTCCTCAAGTGCCCTAGGTCTTCGTGAGCAAGCAAGTTGGAGGCACACCCACTAGTTTATTTTGTTGAGCTTTCATACATTTCTAGCTCTAGTGCATCCGTTGCATGGCAATCCCTACTCCTTGCATTAACATCAATCGATGGGCATCTCCATAGCCCATTGATTAGCCTCGTTGATGTGATACTTTCTCCTTTTTTGTCTTCTCCACATAACCCCCATCATTATACTCTATTCCACCCATAGTGCTATATCCATGGCTCACGCTCATGTATTGCGTGAAGGTTTATAAAGTTTGAGATTACTAAAGTATGAAACAATTGCTTGGCTTGTCATCGGGGTTGTGCATGATGAGAGCATTCTTGTGTGATGAAAATGGAGCATGACTAAACTATATGATTTTGTAGGGATGAACTTTCTTTGGCCGTGTTATTTTGAGAAGACATAATTGCTTAGTTAGTATGCTTGAAGTATTATTATTTCTATGTCAATATTGAACTTTTATCTTGAATCTTTCGGATCTGAATATTCATGCCACAATTAAGAAGAATTACATTGAAATTATGCCAAGTAGCATTCCACATCAAAAATTATGTTTTTATCATTTACCTACTCGAGGACGAGCAGAAATTAAGCTTGGGGATGCTTGATACGTCTCCAACGTATCTATAATTTTTTATTGCTCCATGCTATATTATCTACTATTTTGGACATTATTGGGCTTTATTATACACTTTTATATTATTTTTGGGACTAACCTATTAACCGGAGGCCCATCCCAGAATTGCTGTTTTTTTGCCTATTTTAGGGTTTCGAAGAAAAGGAATATCAAACGGAGTCCAAACGGAATGAAACCTTCGAGAACGTGATTTTCTCACCGAACATGATCCAGGAGACTTGGACCCTACGTCAAGCAACCAACATGGAGGCCACGAGGTAAGGGGGCGCGCCTACCCCCCCAGGCACGCCCTCCACCCTCGTAGGCCCCCTGTTTCTCCACCGACGTACTTCTTCCTCCTATATATACCTACGTACCCCCAAACGATCAGATACGGAGCCAAAACCCTAATTCCACCGCCGTAACTTTCTGTATCCACGAGATCTCATCTTGGGGCCTGTTTCGGAGCTCCGCCGGAGGGGGCATCGATCACGGAGGACTTCTACATCAACACCATAGCCTCTCCGATGAAGTGTGAGTAGTTTACCTCAGACCTTTGGGTCCATAGTTAGTAGCTAGATGGCTTCTTCTCTCTTTTTGGATCTCAATACAAAGTTCTCCCCCACTCTTGTGGAGATCTATTCGATGTAATCTTCTTTTGCGGTGTGTTTGTTGAGACCGATGAATTGTGGGTTTATGATCAAGTTTATCTATGAACAATATTTGAATCTTCTCTGAATTCTTTTATGTATGATTGGTTATCTTTGCAAGTCTCTTCGAATTATCAGTTTGGTTTGGCCTACTAGATTGATCTTTCTTGCAATGGGAGAAGTCCTTAGCTTTGGGTTCAATCTTGCAGTGTCCTTTCCCAGTGACAGTAGGGGCAGCAAGGCATGTATTGTATTGTTGCCATCGAGGATAACAAGATGGTTTTTTATCATATTGCATGAATTTATCTATGCTCTTGAGAGAAGCCACTAGTGAAACCTATGGCCCCCGTGTATATCTTCATCATATTAATCTTCCAACACTTAGTTATTTTCATTGCCCTTTATTTTACTTTGTATCTTTATCATAAAAATACCAAAAATATTATCTTATCATATCTATCAGATCTCACTCTCGTAAGTGACCATGTAGGGATTGACAACCCCTTATCGCGTTGGTTGCGAGATTTATTTGTTTTGTGCAGGTGCGAGGGACTCGCGCGTAGCCTCCTACTGGATTGATACCTTGGTTCTCAAAAACTGAGGGAAATACTTACGCTACTTTGCTGCATCACCCTTTCCTCTTCAAGGGAAAACCAATGCAGTGCTCAAGAGGTAGCAGTCAGCAGCAGCAGCAATCTGGGTTTCAGTGTTACCCAAAGCAGCTAAGCAGTGGGCAGTATCATGTGTTCACCACCAGTTTATGCAAAAGGGACCAGAAACTTTATAAGAGAGCGGTCAACGCTGTTGAGCCGGCGGTTCCTCGTTATCTGAGATGGCCTGAGCAGCCTATTTTGTGGAGTAGTGAGGATCACCCTCCCCGGGTTGACAATCCGGGTCATCTGGCTTTGGTGGTGGCGCCTCAGGTTGGTGGATATAAATTTACTAAAGTACTCATGGACAGAGGCAGTAGCATCAATATCCTCTATTATGAGACGTTCCATCGCATGGGGTTGACTGACAAAAGTCTTAAGACGTCCAACACTGTTTTTCATGGAGTGGTGCCCGGTAAGTCGGCATACCCAGTGGGTAAGATTGAGCTGGAGGTAGCTTTTGGAGATGAGCATGATTCCAGGGCTGAGAAATTAACCTTTGAGGTGGTCAAAATCAAGAGCCCGTATCACGCCCTATTTGGACGACCGGCTTATGCAAAATTCATGGCACGGCCGTGTTATGTTTATCTGCAGCTCAAGATGCCAGGTTATAAAGGTACTATCACAATACATGGAAGTCGGAAGATAGCCTTAGATTGTGAGGAAGGCGATGCCGCTTACGCGGAATCTGTTTGCACGACGGAGGAGTTAAAGTTCTACAAAGACAATGTTGACCCGGCAGACATGACATCTTTGAAGAAGCCAACTACTGAACATGAGCCGGCGCTGAAGTTTAAGTCAGCTGACGGTACCAAGATGATTGATTTTGTGCCTGGCGACTCATCCAAACAATTTATTATCAGTGCTAATTTGGATCCCAAATAGGAAGGCGCGCTCATCGAGTTCATCCGTGAGAACTGGGACATCTTTGCATGGAAGCCTTCTGACATGCCGGGTGTACCAAGAGAACTCGCTGAGCACACTCTCAATATTGATCCAAAGTTTAAGCCGGTCAGGCAGTTTCTTCGATGGTTCAACGAGGAAAGGCCCAAGGCTATTGGAGAAGAGGTGGCCCGGATTTTGGCAGCCGGATTCATTATTGAAGTCTTTCATCCAGAGTGGTTGGCTAACCCGGTGATCGTGCTTAAAAAGAATGGCACCTGGCGTATGTGTGTGGATTACATGGACTTAAACAAAGCCTGTCCGGCTGATCCTTTTGCTCTCCCTAGTATTGATCAAATAATTGATGCTACGACAGGTTGTGAGCATTCGAGCTTTTTGGATGCTTACTCTGGTTACCATCAGATCAAGATGGCGGTTAAGGACCAGAAGAAGACAGCTTTTGTTACTCCATTTGGAGCCTTTTGCTATGTGTCCATGCCTTTTGGGCTTAAGAGTGCCCAGGCGACTTATGAGCGGTGTGTGCAGAACTGTCTTCACAACCAGATTGGGCGTAATGTTCATGCTTATGTGGACGATATAGTGGTGAAATCCAGAGAGAAGGAACTTTGGTAGATGATCTGAAGGAAACTTTTGATAACCTCCAGGTCTACAAGATGATGCTTAACCCAGTCAAGTGCGTTTTTGGAGTGCCGGCAGGCAAGCTTTTGGGTTTTTTGGTGTCTGACAAAGGCATTGAGGCTAACCCAGAGAAAATATAGGCGATTACGTCTTTAGCTAAGTCGGCGTGCATCAATGACGTTCAGCGGTTGGCGGGTCATGTTGCGGCTTTAAGCCGTTTCATAAGCCGGTTAGGTGAGAAGGCTATGCCATTATATCAAATGATGAAGAAGACAGATGATTTTGTTTGGAGTGATGCTGCTAACTCTGCCTTTGAAGATCTGAAAAGACAGCTCGCTAAGCCGCCGGACCGCCGGTTCTTGTTGCTCCCGTTGATAAGGAGCCACTGTTGTTATATGTGGCTACTAACACACGTGTTGTCAGTGTGGCCATCGTTGTAGAGCGCAAAGAGGCTGGCAAGGAATATCTGGTTCAACGGACGGTTTACTACGTCAGTGAGGTGCTCATTGAGTCCAAACAGAGATATCCACATTGGCAGAAACTTGTTTATGGGGTGTTCATGGCGAGCCGGAAGCTTAAGCATTACTTTCAGGGTCATCCTATCACTGTGGTTAGCTCTGCTCCTTTAGGAGATATTATTCAAAATAGAGAAGCCACGGGACGAGTCACCAGTGGGCCATTGAACTTGGGTCTCATGGTTTAAAGTATGTGCCACGTACTGCCATCAAATCTCAAGCACTAGTGTACTTCATTAACGATTGGACGGAGTTGCAGATACCCGAAGAGAAGCCAGAAAACACATATTGGATGATTCATTTTGATGGGTCCAGGCAATTGGAAGGCTCGGGGGCTGGAGTTGTTTTAACTTCCCCTCGAGGTGATAAATTTTGTTATGTGTTGCGGTTGATGTTTCCTTGTACTAACAACGCAGCTGAGTATGATGCCTTACTCCATGGTCTTCAAATGGCTAAAGAAATGAGTTTAAGCCGGGTTAGATGCCTTAGCGACTTAGATTTGGTGGCTCGGCAAGTATCAGGCAAGTGGGACTCCAAGGATCCTCTCATGGCGGCTTATCGCTGTGAGGTTGACGCTGTTACTGGACACTTCAAGGGTTATCAAGTGGAGCACATTGACCGGAGAAAGAACGAAGTAGCTGATGCTTTAAGCCGGTTGGGATCTCAGCGTAAGTCGGTGCCGCCTAACACTTTTTTAGATGTTCTGCATAACCCTTCTGTCAAATTGCCTACAAAAGAAGACTTGGCTGTTCCAGACCCGGAAGCACAATTGGTGGCGGCTCTTCATGTCATTCCAGATTGGACAGTGTCGTATTTGGCTTATATGACCCCGGGGCGAGTTGCCGGAGGATGAGACCTTGGCTAGACAGATAACCCGGCGGTCTAAGTCAATGGCAATTTCCAATGGTAAGTTATATTATCGAAGTGTCACCGGAGCGTTTCAACGTTGTGTCTCTCCTGAAGAAGGTCAAGAAATTCTTCGAGAGATCCATGAAGGAGATTGTGGCCATCATGTCGGTTCAAAGTCTCTTGTGGCCAAAGCTTTCCGTCATGGTTTTTACTGGCTAACGGCTCACGCCGATGCGGAGGATCTGGTCAGTAGGTGTGATGGGTGTCAAAAATTCGCACGACGGGCGCACGTGCTGGCTCGGGAATTACGGATGATTCCAATTACTTGGACGTTTGCAGTCTGGGGGCTTGATATGGTTGGACCTTTCAAAAGATCCAAAGATAAAAAGACGCACCTTTTGGTGGCAGTGGACAAATTCACAAAGTGGGTTGAGGCAGAGCCGGTTAGTAAGTGTGATGCGGCCATGGTGGTTCAATTTATGAAGAAAGTGATCTTTCGTTTTGGCTTTCCACACAACATTATCACTGACAATGGCACTAACCTGTCCCAAGGAGGTATGGAAGAATTCTGTCAACGGGAACATATCCGGCTTGATGTTTCATCAGTAGCTCACCCCCAATCCAATGGTCAAGCTGAAAGATCCAATCAGGAAATCCTGAAAGGTTTAAAACCCCGGCTTATTGTCCCTTTACAACGGACGCTGGGTTGTTGGGTGGAAGAGTTACCCTCTGTGATATGGAGCATCAATACTGCCCCTAACAGATCTATGGGTTATACGCCTTTCTTCATGGTTAATGGAGTAGAGGCAGTCCTGCCAGTGACATCTGTCATGACTCGCCCCGAGTGGCGGCTTACGTTGAAGCTGATAACGAACAAGCCCGTCAGGATGCGCTCGACCTATTGGATGAAGAGCACGACTTAGTAGCAGCCCGCTCAATGATTTACCAACATGACCTGCGTCGTTATCACAGTCACCGGGTTAAGTCAAGAACCTTCCAAGAAGGTGACCTGGTGCTCCGGCTCATCCAGGATCAGTCTGATGCGCACAAGCTATCCCCACCTTGGGAAGGACCCTTTGTGGTCAGCAAAAACTTGAATAATGGGTCATACTATCTTATCGATGTTCAAGAGCACAAAGACTCACGTAAGTCGGAGGAGGAGACCCGCCGGCTGTGGAATATTGCTCATCTTCGGCCTTACTACACTTGAGCCACCGGCTCTCATAATGTACATACTTTGACGTTGTATATATTATGATAAGTAATAAAGCAGGACCTCTGTCCTTTTTTCCTTCATGATCACATGTCTTTGTTATCTTAAGTATAAGACGACCAATTGGAGGTTGATCGTATTCGAATCTAGCTTAACCCTCTTGGTCCGGCTCATGATCATATTCGAATCTAGCCGTTAAAACCTCATGGTCACTAGGGGGCTTCCTGTTCAAACATAGGTCGTATTCGAACCAAAGAGAACATAGTTGTCTTTACCCTCTTGATCGACGCAAAGCTAAACTCACTAGGGGGCTTCTTGATCGTATCTGAATCATAGCTTAACCCCTTTTGGGTCCGACTTGGATCGTATTCGAATCAGGGTCATTAAAAACCTCTCAAGGTCATTTGGGGGCTTTGTTGGGGAATGTAGTAATTTCAAAAAAATTCCTACGCATACGCAGGATCATGGTGATTGATGTCTACTACACAACCTTCTTCTTGTAGACGTTGTTGGGCCTCCAAGTGCAGAGGTTTGTAGGACAGTAGCAAATTTCCCTCAAGTGGATGACCTAAGGTTTATCAATCCGTAGAAGGCGTAGGATGAAGATGGTCTCTCTCAAGCAACCCTGCAACCAAATAACAAAGAGTCTCTTGTGTCCCCAACACACCCAATACAATGGTAAATTGTATAGGTGCACTAGTTCGGCGAAGAGATGGTAATACAAGTGGTATATGGATAGTAGATAATAGTTTTTGTAATCTGAAAATATAAAAACAGCAAGGTAACTAATGATAAAAGTGAGCGTAAATGGTATTGCAATGCGTTGAAACAAGGCCTAGGGTTCATACTTTCACTAGTGTAAGTTCCCTCAACAATACTAACATAATTGGATCATAAAACTATCCCTCAACATGCAACAGAAGTCACTCCAAAGTCACTAATAGCGGAAAACGAACGAAGAGATTATGGTAGGGTACGAAACCACCTCAAAGTTATTCTTTCCTATCAATCCGTTGGGCTATTCCTATAGGTGTCACAAACAGCCCTAGAGTTCGTACTAGAATAACACCTTAAGACACAAATCAACCAAAACCCTAATGTCACCTAGATACTCGATTGTCACCTCAAGTATCCGTGGGTATGATTATACGATATGCATCACACAATCTCAGATTTATCTATTCAACCAACACATAGAACCTCAAAGAGTGCCCCAAAGTTCCTACCGGAGAATCACGACAAAAACATGTGCAAACCCGTATGCATAGGTTCATGGGCGGAACTCGCAAGTTGATCACCAAAACATACATCAAGTGAATCACGTGGTATCCCATTGTCACCACAGATACGCACGGCAAGACATACATCAAGTGTTCTCAAATCTTTAAAGACTCAATCCGATAAGATAACCTCAAAGGGGAAACTTAATTCATTACAAGAGAGTAGAGGGGGGGAGAAACATAAGATCCAACTATAATAGCAAAGCTCGCGATACATCAAGATCGTATCACCTCAAGAACACGAGAGAGAGAGAGAGAGATCAAACACATAGCTACTGGTACATACCCTCAGCCCCGAGGGAGAACTACTCCCTCCTCGTCATGGAGAGCACCGGGATGATGAAGATGGCCACCGGAGAGGGATTGCCCCCTCCGGCAGGGTGCAGAAACAGGTCTAGATTGGTTTTCGGTGGCTACAGAGGCTTCTGGCGGCGGAACTCCCGATCTATTCTGCTCCCCCGATGTTTTTAGGGTATATGGAGATATATAGGTGGAAGAAGTATGTCAGGGGGGCCACGAGGGGCTCACGAGGGTGGAGGGCGCGCCCAGGGGGGTGGGCGCGCCCCCCTGCCTCGTGACCTCCTCGCAGATCCCCCGACGTACACTCCAAGTCTTCTGGGATTCTTTCCTTCCAAAAATGAGTTCCGTGAAGTTTCAGGTCAATTGGACTCCGTTTGGTTTTCCTTTTCTTTGAAACCCTAAAACAGGGTAAAAACAGAAACTAGCACTGGGCTCTGGGTTAATAGGTTAGTCCCAAAAATGATATAAAAGTGTATAATAAAGCCCATAAACATTCAAAACAGTAAATAATATAGCATGGAGCAATCAAAAATTATAGATACATTGGAGACGTATCAGCATCCCCAAGCTTAATTCCTGCTCGTCCTCGAGTAGGTAAATGATAAAAAAAGAATTTTTGATGCGGAGTGCTACTTGGCATAATTTCAATGTAATTATTCTTACAAAGTTCATCCCTACAAAATCATATAGTTTAGTCATGTTTCATTTTCATCATACAAGAATGCTCTCATCATGCACAACCCGGATGACAAGCCAAGCAATTGTTTCATACTTTAGTAATCTCAAACGAATAAACTTTCACGCAATACATGAGTGCGAGCCATGGATATAGCACTATGGGTGGAATAGAATATAATGAGGGGGGTTATGTGGAGAAGACAAAAAGGAGAAAGTCTCACATCAACGAGGCTAATCAATGGGCTATGGAGATGCCCATCGATTGATGTTAATGCAAGGAGTAGGGATTGCCATGCAATGGATGCACTAGAGCTATAAATGTATGAAAGCTCAACAAAAGAAACTAAGTGGGTGTGCATCCAACTTGCTTGCTCATGAAGACCTAGGGCACTTGAGGAGGCCCATTGTTGGAATATACAAGCCAAGTTCTATAATGAAAAATTCCCACTAGTATATGAAAGTGACAAAACACGAGACTCTCTATCATGAAGATTTTGAAGCACAAGTGTGGAAAAAAGGATAGTAGCATTGCCCCTTTTTATTTATTTTCTTTTTTGGGGGGGGGGGCTTTTTTTCTTTGGCCTTTCTCTTTTTTTTTTTTTTTTGGGATAATGCTCTATTGAATGATGATCATCACACTTCTATTTATTTACAACTCAATGATTACAACTCGATACTAGAACAAAGTATGACTAGATATGGATGCCTCCGGCGGTGTACCAGGATATGCAATGAATCAAGAGTGACAAGTACGAAAGAATTATGAACGGTGGCTTTTCCACAAATACTATGTCAACTACATGATCATGCTAGCAATATGGCAATGATGAATGTGTCATGATAAACTGGATGATGGAAAGTTGCATGGCAATATATCTCGGTATGGCTGTGTAAATGCCATAATAGGTAGGTATGGTGGCTGTTTTGAGGAAGATATAAGGAGGTTTATGTGTGAAAGAGCGTATCATATCACGGGGTTTGGATGCACCGGCAAAGTTTGTGCCAACTCTCAATGTGAGAAAGGGCAATGCACGGTACCGAAGAGGCTAGCAAGGATGGAAGGGTGAGAGTGCGTATAATCCATGGACTCAACATTAGTCATAAAGAACTCACATACTTATTGCAAAAATCTACAAATCATCAAAAACCTCGGCACTACGCGCATGCTCCTAGGGGGATAGATTGGTAGGAAAATACCATCGCTCGTCCTCGACCGCCACTCATAAGGAAGACAATCAAATAACACCTCATGTTTCAAATTTGTTGCATAACGTTTACCATACGTGCATGCTACGGGACTTGCAAACTTTAACTCAAGCACTTCTCAAATTCACAACTACTCAACTAGCACGACTCTAATATTACCATCCTCATATCTCAAAACAATCATCAAGTATCAAACTTCTCTTAGTATTCAACACATTCATAAGAGAATTTTATTATTCTTGAATACCTAGCATATTAGGATTTTAAGCAAATTACCATGCTATTTAAGACTCTCAAAATAATATAAGTTAAGCATGAGAGTTCATCTATTTCTTCAAAATAAAACTACCGCCATGCTCTAAAAGATATAAGTGAAGCACTAGAGCAAATGACAAACTACTCCGAAAGATATAAGTGAAGATCAATGAGTAGTTGAATAATTATGCAACTATGTGAAGACTCTCTAAAATTTAAGAATTTCATATCTTGGTATTATATTCAAACAGCAAGCAAAGAAAAATAAAATGACATCTAAGAATAGCAAACATCATGTGAAGAAGCAAAAACTTAGGATCAACAGAAACTAACCGATAGTTGTTGAAGAAGAAAGGTGGGATGCCAACCGGGGCATCCCCAAGCTTAGATGCTTGAGAATTCTTGAAATATTATCTTGGTATGCCTTGGGCATCCCCAATCTTGAGCTTTTGTGTCTCCTTAATTCCTCTCATATCACGGTCTCCCTAAATCTCGAAAGCTTCATCCACACAAAACTCAACAAGGACTCGTGAGATAAGTTAGTATAAACCATTGCAAAAACCTTTCATACTCTACTGTAGAAAATCACTAAAATTATTATTCAACATTGCATACTAAATGCCTCTGCATATTTAATAGTCCTATCCTCAAATAGAATCATTAAAGAATCAAACATATGCAAACAATGCAAACATAACAGCAATCTGCCTAAACAGGGTAGTCTGTAAAGAATGCTGCAATATCCATACTTCCCTAGCTCCAAAAATTATGAAAGAAAATTCCCACTGTATTAAATGTATCAGATCTTAATATGCAAAAGGTTTCAACATTTTATCACATTCTGACTTTTCTAGGGAATTATTGCAACAGCGGTAAACTTTCTGTTTTCAAACAGCAACATGTATACTTGTAACATAGGCATAGTAGAGGCTATCAATGCCACTTTTATTGAAATAAAAGATGCAAAACATTGTTCTAAATAACATCAGGAAAATCCTAAAAAAATAAATTGATGCTCCAAGCAAAACACATATCATGTGGTGAATAAAAATATAGCTCCAAGTAAAGTTACCGATGAACGAAGACGAAAGAGGGGATGCCTTCCGGGGTATCCCCAAGCTTAGGCTCTTGGCTATCCTTGAATATTACCTTGGGGTGCCTTGTTCATCCCCAATATTAGTCTCTTGCCACTCCTTATTCCATAGTCCATTGAATCTTTACGCAAAACTTGAAAACTTCACAACACAAAACTCAACAGAAAACTCGTAAGCTCCGTTAGTATAAGAAAATAAATCACCACTTAGGTACTGTTGTGAACTCATTATAAATTCATATTGGTGTAATATCTACTGTATTCCAACTTCTCTATGGTTTATAAACCTTTTACTAGCCATAGATTCATCAAAATAAGCAAACAACACATAGAAAACAGAATCTGTCAAAAACAGAACAGTCTGTAGTAATCTGGATCAAACGTATACTTATGGAACTCATAAAATTCTCAAATAAATTGCTGGACCTGAGGAATTTATCTATTAATCATCTTCAAAAATAATTAACTAAATATCACTCTCCAATAAAAAATGGCAGCAATTCTCGTGAGCGCTAAAGTTTCTGTTTTTGACAGCATGATCAACAAGACTTCCCCCAAGTCTTCCCAAAGGTTCTACTTGGCACAAACACTAGTTAAAAGCATAAAACCACATCTAAACAGAGGCTAGATGAATTATTTATTACTAAACATGAACAAAAAGCAAGGAACAAAAATAAAATTGGGTTTCCTCCCAACAAGCGCTATCGTTTAACGCCCCTAGCTAGGCATGATAATGACAATGATGCTCACATAAAGGATAAGAATTGAAACATAAAGAGACCATCATAAAGAATATGACTAGCACATTTAAGTCTAACATACTTCATATGCATAGGGATTTTGTGAGCAAACAACTTATGGGAACAAGAATCAACTTGCATAGGAAGGTAAAACAAGCATAACTTCAAAACTTTAAGCACATAGAGAGGAAACTAGATATTATTGCAACTCCTACAAGCATATATTCCTCCCTCATAATAATTTTCAGTAGCATCATGAATGAATTCAAAAATATAACCAGCACCTAAAGCATTCTTTTCATGATCTACAAGCATACAAATTTTATTACTCTCCACATAAGCAAATTTCTTCTCAATCGGAATAGTGGGAGTATCATAAGAGACTTGAATACTATAAATTGTTTCCACATTAAAAGAGTAATGTTCAGAAAAAGGGTAATCATAATCATGACAAGTTTTATAAATATAATCATCACTACTTTTTATAGCATATGTATCATCACAATAATTATCATAAGTAGGAGGCATGCTATCATCATTATAAATTTGCATATCAAAACTTGGGAGACTAAAAATATCATCTTCATTAAACGTAGCATCCCCAAGATTGGGACAAACATTAATTGCAGCAAATATATTCTCAAAAACATCATCTTCATCAAACATAGCATCCCCAAGCTTGGGCCTTTTCATATCATAAGCATAATCACTCTCATCATTAATTGTACGGATAGCACCAATAGTATAGCAATTATCATATTCTTCCAAGCAAGTACCAAAAAGATTTTCAAGATCATAAGAAGTATCATTATATTCCACAATTATATTTTCAGGAGGCACAATAGTAATAGGAGCAGCATTATTTGGGAGAGATATCTTTTTACCTCTCTTCCTTTTTCTTTTCTTCTTCTTCACCACATCATGTGTGGGTTCAATCCTCTTTTTGGAGCTCCTTATTAATGAGATTGGTTGAATAGAGGGCTCCTCTTCGTTACCTGATTCATCATACGAAATAATAGGAGAATATTGGGAAGTCTCTTCCCTTTCGTTAGCATTCTCTTCATCTTCTATTTGTTTTCTTTTCTTTATGTAATTGGAAATATAAAGATTTTCAATGCAATTCACCGCGCAATACATATAAATTTCCTCTAGATCAAAATGAAGAACTTTATCAAGGGCAAATTTTGGAATATCCTTAGTTCTACGTTTAATTTCTTCATAACCCAGGAGCAAACTAAGTTCATTATGATGTGCAAGGGTAATCAAGTCATCACAATTTTTGGACACGATATGCTCATGAAACAATTTGCATTGGGTACTAAAATGATCACGTTCATTGCAAAGTTCACAAGTAGGGCTAAGAAAAGATAAATTTTCAGCACATTCATCCAGCTCTTCTTGCAACAATTTGGTTTCTAAGTACTTATGCCTCTTGCAATATCTATCTTTCCTATTTTGTGTGTACTTGCAAACCCTGTATACTCCACAAAAATTGACATGTTTATAGGAGGCATTTTCATCATAACTAGTGCAATCATCATTAGCATCATGGATATTCAAAGAATTCGTACTAACAACATTGCAATCATGCTCGTCATTCAAATATTTAGTGCCAAACATTTTAGAGATCTCTTCTTCTAGCACTTGAGCACAATTGTCCTTTCCATCATACTCACGAAAGATATTAAAAAGATGAAGCGTATGAGACAAACTCAATTCCATTTTTTTGTAGTTTTCTTTTATAAACTAAACTAGTGATAAAACAAGAAACTAAAAGACTCGATTGCAAGATCTAAAGATATACCTTCAAGCACTCAGCTCCCCGGCAATGGCGCCAGAAAAGAGCTTGATGTCTACTACACAACCTTCTTCTTGTAGACGTTGTTGGGCCTCCAAGTGCAGAGGTTTGTAGGACAGTAGCAAATTTCCCTCAAGTGGATGACCTAAGGTTTATCAATCCGTAGGAGGCGTAGGATGAAGATGGTCTCTCTCAAGCAACCCTGCAACCAAATAACAAAGAGTCTCTTGTGTCCCCAACACACCCAATACAATGGTAAATTGTATAGTTGCACTAGTTCGGCGAAGAGATGGTGATACAAGTGGTATATGGATAGTAGATAATAGTTTTTATAATCTGAAAATATAAAAACAGCAAGGTAACTAATGATAAAAGTGAGCGTAAACGGTATTGCAATGCGTTGAAACAAGGCCTAGGGTTCATACTTTCACTAGTGTAAGTTCCCTCAACAATACTAAAATAATTGGATCATAAAACTATCCCTCAACATGCAACAAAGAGTCACTCCAAAGTCACTAATAGCGGAGAACGAACGAAGGAGATTATGGTAGGGTACGAAACCACCTCAAAGTTATTCTTTCCAATCAATCCGTTGGGCTATTCCTATAGGTGTCACAAACAGCCCTAGAGTTCGTACTAAAATAACACCTTAAGACACAAATCAACCAAAACCCTAATGTCACCTAGATACTCCAATGTCACCTCAAGTACCCGTGGGTATGATTATACGATATGCATCACACAATCTCAGATTCATCTATTCAACCAACACATAGAACCTCAAAGAGTGCCCCAAAGTTCCTACCGGAGAATCACGACGAAAACATGTGCCAACCCCTATGCATAGGTTCATGGGCGGAACCCGCAAGTTGATCACCAAAACATACATCAAGTGAATCACGTGGTATCCCATTGTCACCACAGATACGCACGACAAGACATACATCAAGTGTTCTCAAATCTTTAAAGACTCAATCCGATAAGATAACCTCAAAGGGGAAACTCAATTCATTACAAGAGAGTAGAGGGGGGAGGAGAAACATAAGATCCAACTATAATAGCAAAGCACGCGATACATCAAGATCGTATCACCTCAAGAACACGAGAGAGAGAGAGAGAGAGAGATCAAACACATAGCTACTGGTACATACCCTCAGCCCCGAGGGAGAACTACTCCCTCCTCGTCATAGAGAGCACCGGGATGATGCAGATGGCCACCAGAGAGGGATTGCACCTCCGGCAGGGTGCCGGAACGGGTCTAGATTGGTTTTCGGTGGCTACGGAGGCTTCTGGCGGCGGAACTCCCGATCTATTCTGCTCCCCCGATGTTTTTAGGGTATATGGAGATATATAGGCGGAAGAAGTATGTCAGGGGGGCACGAGGGGCTCACGAGGGTGGAGGGCGCGCCCAGGGGGGTGGGCGCGCCCCCTGCCTCGTGACCTCCTCGTAGATCCCCCGACGTGCACTCCAAGTCTTCTGGGCTTCTTTCCTTCCAAAAAATGAGTTCCGTGAAGTTTCAGGTCAATTGGACTCCGTTTGGTTTTCCTTTTCTTCGAAACCCTAAAACAGGGTAAAACAGAAACTGGCACTGGGCTCTGGGTTAATAGGTTAGTCCCAAAAATGATATAAAAGTGTATAATAAAGCCCATAAACATTCAAAATAGTAAATAATATAGCATGGAGCAATCAAAAATTATAGATACGTTGGAGACGTATCAGTGATGCATAGCAACGAGAGGGGAGAGTGTTGTCTACGTACCCTCGTAGACCGTAAGCGGAAGCATTTATCAACGCGGTTGATGTAGTCGTACACCTTCACGATCCGTCCCGATCAAGTACCGAACGTACGGCACCTCCGCGTTCAGCACATGTTCAGCTCGATGACGTCCTCGCCTTCTCGATCCAGCAAGAGGGGCGAAGTAGTAGATGAGTTCCGGCAGCACGACGGCGTGGTGATGGTGTTGGTGAAGAACAATCTCCGCAGGGCTTCGCCTAAGTACTACGAAAACTATGACGGAGGATAAACTAGAGGGGACGGGGTAGCCGGCACACGGCTTGGTGTATCTTGATGTGTCATGGGTGCTAGCCCTACCCCTCTATTTATATGTTGACCCTTGGGGTCGAAACTTGGAGTAAAAGCCTCCAAAAAGTTGGTTTCACCCGAAAGGCAAGAGTCCTTCTCGGACTCCAGGGCCAGACGCCAGGGTTCCCGGCGTCTGGACCCAGACACCAGGGACCCTGGCGTCTGGACCCAGACACCAGGGACCCTGGCGTCTGGACCCAGACACCAGGGACCCTGGCGTCTGGCCCCTGGACTCCACAAAACTTCCTTTTGCGCTTTCCATAGACCTTGTGAGCTTTCCCCTTTGGCCCAAATAAAGTGTTCTCGTACCCAAACATTTTGGAAAACATCCGGAACCCCTTCCAGTGAATTCCGAAACCCTTCCGGTGACCAAACACTATTATCCAATATATCAAACTTTATCTTCGGACCATTCCAGAGTTCCTCGTCATGTCCGTGATCTCATCCCGGACTCCGAACAACATTCGGTCACCAACAGACATAACTCATAGTACTATATCGTCAACGAACGTTAAGCATGCGGACCCTACGGGTTCGAGAACTATGTAGACATGACCGAGACACATCTCTAGTCAATAACCAATAGCGGGACCTGGATGCCCATATTGGCTCCCACATATTCTACGAAGATCTTTATCGGTCGAACCGCATAACAACATATGTTGTTCCCTTTGTCATCGGCATGTTACTTGCCCGAGATTCGATCATCGGTATCTCAATACCTAGTTCAATCTCATTACCGGAAAGTCTCTTTACTCGTTCTGCAACACATCATCCCGCAACTAACTCATTAGTTACAATGCTTGCAAGGCTTATAGTGATGTGCATTACCGAGTGGGCCCAGCGATACCTCTCCGACAATAGGAGTGATAAATCCTAATCTCGAAATACGACAACTCAACATGTACCTTCGGAGACACCTGTAGAGCCCTTTATAATCACCCAGTTACGTTGTGACATTTGGTAGCACACAAGTGTTCCTCCGATAAACGGGAGTTGCATAATCTCATAGTCATAGGAACATGTATAAGTTATGAAGAAAGCAATAGCAACAAACTAAACGATCAAGTGCTAAGCTAACGGAATGGGTCAAGTCAATCACATCATTCTCCTAATGATGTGATCCCGTTTAATCAAATGACAACTCATGTCTATGGTTAGGAAACATAACCATATTTGATCAACGAGCTAGTCAAGTAGAGGCATACTAGTGACACTATGTTTGTCTATGTATTCACACATGTATCATGTTTCTGGTTAATACAATTCTAGCACGAATAATAAACATTTATCATGAAATAAGGAAATAAATAATAACTTTATTAGTGCCTCTAGGGCATATTTCCTTCAGTCTCCCACTTGCACTAGAGTCAATAATCTAGATTACACTGTAATGATTCTAACACCCATGGAGCCTTGGTGCTGATCATGTTTTGCTCGTGGAAGAGGCTTAGTCAACGGGTCTGCAACATTCAGATCCGTATGTATCTTGCAAATTTCTATGTCTCCCACCTGGACTTGATCCCGGATGGAGTTGAAGCGTCTCATGATGTGCTTGGTTCTCTTGTGAAATCTGGATTCCTTTGCCAAGGCAATTGCACCAGTAGTCACAAAAGATTTTCATTGGACCCGATGCACTAGGTATGACACCTAGATCGGATATGAACTCCTTCATCTAGACTCCTTCATTCGCTGCTTCCGAAGCAGCAATGTACTCCGCTTCACATGTAGATCCCGCCACGACGCTCTGTTTAGAACTGCTCCAACTGACAGCTCCACCGTTCAATAAAAACACGAATCCGGTTTGCGATTTAGAATCGTCCGAATCAGTGTCAAAGCTTGGATCAACGTAACCATTTATGATGAGCTCTTTGTCACCTCCATAAACGAGAAACATATCCTTAGTCCTTTTCAGGTATTTCAGGATGTTCTTGACCGCTGTCTAGTGATCCACTCCTAGATTACTTTGGTACCTCCCTGCTATACTAATAGCAAGGCACACATCAGGTCTGTTACACAACATTGCATACATGATAGAGCCTATGGCTGAAGCATAGGGAACATCTTTCATTTTCTCTCTATCTTCTGCAGTGGTCGGGCATTGAGTCTTACTCAACTTCACACCTTGTAACACAGGCAAGAACCCTTTCTTTATCTGATCCATTTTGAACTTCTTCAAAACTTTGTCAAGGTATGTGCTTTGTGAAAGTCCAATTAAGCGTCTTGATCTATCTCTATAGATCTTGATGTCTAATATGTAAGCAGCTTTACCGAGGTCTTTCATTGAAAAACTCTTATTCAAGTATCCTTTTATGCTATCCAGAAATTCTATATCATTTCCAAGCAATAATATGTCATCCACATATAATATTAGAAATGCTACAGAGCTCCCACTCACTTTCTTGTAAATACAGGCTACTCCAAAAGTATGTATAAAACCATATGCTTTGATCACACTATCAAAACGTTTATTCCAACTCCGAGATGCTTGCACCAGTCCATAAATGGATCGCTGGAGCTTGCACACTTTGTTAGTACCCTTTGGATCGATAAAACCTTCAGGTTGTATCATATACAACTCTTCTTCCAAAAATCCATTCAGGAATGCAGTCTTTACATCCATTTGCCAAATTTCATAATCATAAAATGCGGCAATAGCTAACATGATTCGGACAAACTTAAGCATTGCTACAGGTGAGAAGGTCTCATCGTAGTCAACTCCTAGAACTTGTCGAAAACCTTTCGCAACAAGTCGAGCTTTATAGACAGTAACATTACCGTCAGCGTCAGTCTTCTTCTTGAAGACCCATTTATTCTCAATGGCTTGCCGATCATCGGGCAAGTCAACCAAAGTCCACACTTTGTTCTCATACATGGATCCCATCTCAGATTTCATGGCCTCAAGCCATTTTGTGGAATTTGGGCTCATCATCGCTTCCTCATAGTTCGTAGGTTCGTCATGGTCAAGTAACATGACCTCTAGAACAGGATTACCGTACCACTCTGGTGCGGATCTTACTCTAGTTGACCTACGTGGTTCGGTAGTAACTTGATCTGAAGTTTCATGATCATCATCATTAGCTTCCTCACTAATTGGTGTAGATGTCACAAGAACTGGTTTCTGTGATGAACTACTTTCCAATAAGGGAGCGGGTACAGTTACCTCATCAAGTTCTACTTTCCTCCCACTCACTTCTTTCGAGAGAAACTCCTTCTCTAGAAAGGATCCATTCTTAGCAACGAATGTCTTGCCTTCGGATCTATGATACAAGGTGTACCCAACAGTTTCCTTTGGGTATCCTATGAAGACACATTTCTTTGATTTGGGTTCGAGCTTATCAGATTGAAGTTTTTTCACATAAGCATCGCAACCCCAAACTTTAAGAAACGACAATTTTGGTTTCTTGCCAAACCATAGTTCATAAGGCGTCATCTCAACGGATTTTTATGGTGCCCTACTTAACGTGAATGCAGCCGTCTCTAAAGCATAACCCCAAAACGATAGCGGTAAATCAGTAAGAGACATCATAGATCGCACCATATCTAGTAAAGTACGATTACGACGTTCGGACACACCATTACGTTGTGGTGTTCCGGGTGGCGTGAGTTGCTAAACTATTCTGCATTGTTTCAAATGTAGGCCAAACTCATAACTCAAATATTCTCCTCCACGATTAGATCATAGAAACTTTATGATGATTTTCCACTTCACTCTGAAATTCTTTGAACTTTTCAAATGTTTCAGATTTATGTTTCATTAAGTAGATATACCCATATCTGCTCAAATCATCTATGAAGGTGAGAAAATAACGATACCTGCCGCGAGCCTCAATATTCATCAGACCACATACATCAGTATGTATGATTTCCAACAAATCTGTTGCTCGCTCCATAGTTCCGGAGAACGGCATTTTAGTCATCTTGCCCATAAGGCATGGTTCGCAGGTACCAAGTGATTCATAATCAAGTGATTCCAAAAGTCCATCAGTATGGAGTTTCTTCATGCGCTTTATACCAATATGACCCAAACGGCAGTGCCACAAATAAGTTGCACTATCATTATCAACTCTGCATCTTTTGGCTTCAACATTACGAATATGTGTATCACTACTATCGAGATTTAACAAAAATAGACCACTCTTCAAGGGTGCATGACCATAAAAGATATTACTCATATAAATAGAATAACCATTATTCTCAGATTTAAATGAATAACCGTCTCGCATCAAACAAGATCCAGATATAATGTTCATGCTTAACGCTGGCACCAAATAACAATTATTTAGGTCTAAAACTAATCCCGAAGGTAGATGTAGAGGTAGCGTGTCGACAACGATAACATTGACTTTGGAACCATTTACCACGCGCATCGTCACCTCGTCCTTAGCCAGTCTTCGCTTAATCCGTAGTCCCTGTTTCGAGTTGCAAATATTGGCAACAGAACCAGTATCAAATACCCAGGTGCTACTGCGAGCTCTGGTAAGGTACACATCAATAACATGTATATCACATATACCTTTGTTCACCTTGCCATCCTTCTTATCCGCCAAATACTTGGGGCAGTTCCGCTTCCAGTGACCAGTCTGTTTGCAGCAGAAGCACTCAGTCTCAGGCTTAGGTCCATACTTGGGTTTCTTCTCCTAAGAAGCAACTTGTTTGCCGTTCTTCTTGAAGTTCCCCTTCTTCTTCCCTTTACCCTTTTTCTTAAAAATGGTGGTTTTGTTAACCATCAACACTTGATGCTCTTTTTTGATTTCTACCTCCGCAGCCTTTACCATCACGAAGAGCTCAGGAATTGTCTTATTCATCCCTTGCATATTATAGTTCATCACGAAGCTTTTGTAGCTTGGTGGCAGTGATTGAAGAACTCTGTCAATGACACTATCAACAGGAAGATTAACTCCCAGTTGAGTCAAGTGATTATGATACCCAGACATTTTGAGTATACAGAACTATTCTCTTCCATCTGGCAGCTATAGAACTTATTGGAGACTTCATATCTCTCAATCCGGACATTTGCTTGAAATATTAACTTCAACTCTTGAAACATCTCATATGCTCCATGATGTTCAAAACGTCGTTGAAGTCCCGGTTCTAAGCCGTAAAGCATGGCACACTGAACTATCGAGTAGTCATCAGCTTTGCTCTGCCAAACGTTCATAACATCTGGTGTTGCTCCTGCAGTAGGTTTGGCACTTAGCGGTGCTTCCAGGACGTAATTCTTCTGTGCAGCAATGAGGATATCCTCAAGTTACGGACCCAATCCGTGTAATTTCTACCATCATCTTTCAACTTTGCTTTCTCAAGGAACGCATTAAAATTCAACGGAACAACAACATGAGCCATCTATCTACAACAACATAGATAAGAAAAATACTATCAGGTACTAAGTTCATGATAAATTTAAGTTCAATTAATCATATTACTTAAGAACTACCACTTAGATAGACATCCCTCTAATCATCTAAGTGATCACGTGATCCATATCAACTAAACCATAACCGATCATCACGTGAAATGGAGTAGTTTTCAATGGTGAACATCATTATGTTGATCATATCTACAATATGATTCACGCTCGACCTTTCGGTCTCAGTGTTCCGAGGCCATATCTGCATATGCTAGGCTTGTCAAGTTTAACCCGAGTATTCTGCGTTTGCAAAACTGGCTTGCACCCGTTGTACATGGACGTAGAGCTTATCACACCCGATCATCACGTGGTGTCTCGGCACGACGAACTTTGGCAACGATGCATACTCAGGGAGAACACTTTTATCTTGAAATTTAGTGAGAGATCATCTTATAATGCTACCGTCAAACAAAGCAAAATAAGATGCATAAAGGATAAAAATCACATGCAATCAATATAAGTGATATGATATGGCCATCATCATCTTGTGCTTGTGATCTCCATCTCCGAAGCATCGTCATGATCACCATCGTCACCGGCGCAACACCTTGATCTCCATCGTAGCATCGTTGTCGTCTCGCCAACTATTGCTTCTATGACTATCGCTACCGCTTTAGTCATAGAGTAAAGCAATTACAGGGCGATTGCATTGCATACAATAAAGTGACAACCATATGGCTCCTGCCAGTTGCTGATAACTACGTTACAAAACATGATCATCTCATACAATAAATATAGCATCATGTCTTGACCATATCACATCACAACATGCCCTGCAAAAACAAGTTAGACATCCTCTACTTTGCTGTTGCAAGTTTTACATGGCTGCTACGGGCTGAGCAAGAACCGTTCTTACCTACGCATCAAAACCACAACGATAGTTCGTCAAGTTAGTGTTGCTTTAACCTTCTCAAGGACCAGGCGTAGCCACACTCGGTTCAATTAAACTTGGAGAAACTGACACCCGCCAGCCACCTATGTGCAAAGCACGTCGGTAGAATCAGTCTCGCGTAAGCGTACGCGTAATGTTGGTCCTGGCCGCTTCATCCAATATTACCGCTGAACCAAAGTATGACATGCTGGTAAGCAGTATGACTTGTATCACCCACAACTCACTTGTGTTCTACTCATGCATATAACATCTACGCATAAACCAGGCTCGGATGCCACTGTTGGGGAATATAGTAATTTCAAAAAAATTCCTACGCATATGCAGGATCATGGTGATGCATAGCAACAAGAGGGGAGAGTGTTGTCTACGTACCCTCGTAGACCGTTAGCGGAAGCATTTATCAACGCGGTTGATGTAGTCGTACACCTTCATGATCCGTCCCGATCAAGTACCGAACGTATGGCACCTCCGCGTTCAGCAAACGTTTAGTTCGATGATGTCCTCACCTTCTTGATCCAGCAAGAGGGCCGAAGTAGTAGATGAGTTCCGGCAGCACGACGGCGTGGTAACGGTGTTGGTGAAGAACAATCTCCGCAGGGCTTCGCCTAAGCACTACGAAAACTATGATGGAGGATAAACTAGAGGGGACGGGGTAGCCGGCACACGGCATGGTGTTTCTTGATGTGTCTTGGGTGCTAGCCCTACCCCTCTATTTATATGTTGAGCCTTGGGGTCGAAACTTGGAGTAAAAGCCTCCACAAAGTCGGTTTCACCCGAAAGGCAAGAGTCCTTCTCGGACTCCAGAGCCAGACGCCAGGGTTCCCGGCGTCTGGACCCAGACGCCAGGGACCCTGGCGTCTGGCCCCTGGACTCCGCAAAACTTCCTTTTGCGCTTTCCAAAAACCTTGTGGGCTTTCCCCTTTGGCCCAAATAAAGTGTTCTCGTACCCAAACATTTCGGGAAACATCCAGAACCCCTTCCGGTGAATTCCGTAACCCTTCCGGAGACCAAACACTATTATCCCGTATATCAAACTTTATCTCCGGACCATTCCGGAGTTCCTCGTCATGTCCGTGATCTTATCCAGAACTCCAAACAACATTCAGTTACCAACATACATAACTCATAAATACTATATCGTCAACGAATGTTAAGCGTGCGGACCCTACGAGTTCGAGAACTATGTAGACATGACCGAGACATTTCTCTGGTCAATAACCAATAGCGGAACCTGTATGCCCATATTGGCTCCTACATATTCTACGAAGATCTTTATCGGTCGAACCGCATAACAACATACGGTGTTCCCTTTGTCATCAGTATGTTACTTGCCCGAGATTCGATCGTCGGTATCTCAATACCTAGTTCAATCTCGTTACCGGCAAGTCTCTTTACTCGTTCTGCAATACATCATCTCGCAACTAACTCATTAGTTACAATGCTTGCAAGGCTTATAGTGATGTGCATTACCGAGTGGGCCCAGAGATACGTCTCCGACAATCGGAGTGACAAATCCTAATATCGAAATACGACAACTCAACAAGTACCTTCAGAGACACCTGTAGAGCACCTTTATAATCACCCAGTTACGTTGTGACGTTTGGTAGCACACAAAGTGTTCCTCTGGTAAACGGGAGTTGCATAATCTCAAATTCATAGGAACATGTATAAGTTATGAAGAAAGCAATAGCAACAAACTAAACGATCAAGTGCTAAGCTAACGGAATGGGTCAAGTCAATCACATCATTCTCCTAATGATGTGATCCCGTTTAATCAAATGACAACTCATGTCTATGGTTAGGAAACATAACCATCTTTGATCAATGAGCTAGTCAAGTAGAGGCATACTAGTGACACTATGTTTGTCTATGTATTCACACATGAATCATGTTTCCGGTTAATACAATTCTAGCATGAATAATAGACATTTATCATGAAATAAGGAAACAAATAATAACTTTATTATTGCCTCTAGGGCATATTTCCTTCAGGCTTCCTGTTCAAACATAGGTCGTATTCGAACCAAAGAGAACATAGCTGTCGGTACCCTCTTGATTGGCGCAACGCCACAACCATTGGGGGCTACATGATCGTATTCGAATCCTAACTTAACCCCTTTGGTCCAGTTTACTGATCGTATTCGAATCAGAAGCCTCCAAATTTTTTCTTGGTATTTGACTTACATTGTTTGAAAGATAATCTTTTGTTTTACTGGTTTTTGTTGTCTAGAATCTAACTGTAAGTATGGTTTCAATTTAAACCGGCTTGGTTCTTTGATAATGAGTTGCCAGTTTATAATAGTCATTATGCATATGGAAGTATTGGCTTCTAAAAAGATTGGGTTGTCACCCTTACTGTTCGGGTCACATAAGCCGGCAGTCCAGATTCAAGAACACAGGTATGATATTGTCGTTTAAAGTTCATAAACAGACTTATCTGTGTTTTCTTTAATCAAAGACTTTCTATCTTTATTTATCCTTACATCTAGCCTTGATTATACCGTTATGATTTCATAGTTATGTATTGGGTGTTTTGACCCGTCCAGCGATAAACCGCCAGGACAGTTTCTCATCTTTTACATACAGGAACAGATTCAAACGCTACCGATATGATAAAGGATATAAAGCATATATTGACATGACGGATAAAAATGTCGTACG
The DNA here is from genome assembly GCF_003073215.2 of Triticum urartu. Taxonomy (NCBI): domain Eukaryota; kingdom Viridiplantae; phylum Streptophyta; class Magnoliopsida; order Poales; family Poaceae; genus Triticum; species Triticum urartu. The sequence goes on along the minus strand of NC_053027.1, from coordinate 378,110,659 downwards.
CAATATGATATGCACGATGGCATACGCAGAACATGAAGTTTTAAGCTAGCCTATTACAAGGCGTTGGGAGCCCAAAATGCTAAAACTGTTTTTCTCCTAAGCAGATGTTAAGCCAAAGCCAGTTCATTAAATCTTAGCCGGATTATTTGGATGGTTACGACTCCTCCCTCGCTGGTTCATCTTCCTCCACTATTTGGAAACTGGTCTTGGACCAATCAAAGCCATGAAGAGCAACGAACTCAGCTTCATCATCAATTAGACCAGACAGGTCAATTTCTGGGGCAAAGATATGCTGGCGAACCGGCGGGAGTAGATCTGTCACTTTATACGAAGGATTCGCCATCTTTTTATTCTCAGTGTCAAAACCCAGCTGATACTTATCAACATTGGTATCGTCGCCAAGGATGGTAGCATGAGGACGAATTCCCTTCACGCAAGCAGCAAAATCTTCTTGATCAAACGGAGTCCCGTCTTCCTTAAAGCTGGGATACCCCTTGGCTACATCCGCCGGGTCTAGCTCTTGTACCCAGGCTTTGGAGCGGCTTAGAGCAGTTAGGGATCCGGCTCTTGCACAGGACCGCTTGACTTCTTGGAATCTGGCGAGTAAGATAGATAACTTCTTCAAGACATCACTCAAGAGGTTTGGTCCTTGGTTGGCTGGGGAAATAATGGCAAGCGCCCGTTGAGCTCCAGTGTACAGTTGCTCCACCAGGGTGTAAACCGCCTTGAGTTTTATCAAGCTGTTTTGGCTCAGATTGCTACTCCGTAGACCTATGGGTATTCTAACAGGTTCAGAAGGCGGCTTATATTTATGGCAAAAATAGAGTTTAAGTAAATAATACAATGACTCAGTGAAGATTGCGGAGACCATCTGAGACACACGGTTCTTTAAACCGATGAGTTCAGTGGTAACCTCCTTGAGAGCCGCCTCGGCTGTCTCAGCACGTTGTATCATCAAGATTTTTTCATCGGCCCGGGATTTTTTCTCTACATCAAAACTGGTCTTGAGTTTCTCTGCTTCGGATAGGCTCAACTGGAGTTTGGAGTCAGTATTCTTTATCTCAGTCTCTTGAGCCGCCAACTAGGTTTTCACATCAGTCAGTTGAGAACCCAAGTCAGTTATGGCAGTCTACAAAAATGCACAGGTGTGTCAAAGTTTATTCCAATAAAGGTCATAATGATTAAAGTCCCAAGTGCTTTGCAAAGCAACACCACTCGGCACTTGGGGGCTAATATCTGCCAAAGCAATTTTTAAATGCAGAAATGACTCTTCTAAAAAGTCCCAAGTGTTTTACAGGTAACAACGATTGGCACTTGGGGGCTAATGCATGATATTCAGGAAGTTTTTCTTCTTAAGACGGATAACAATATTAGTTTGGACTGGGTCAAGAAAGTTATGAAGTTAAGTATGATACGTCCATTTTGCATCATGCTTTTATATCAATATTTATTGCATTATGGGCTGTTATTACACATTATGTCACAATACTTATGCCTATTCTCTCTTATTTTACAAGGTTTACATAAAAAGGGAGAATGCCGACAGCTGGGATTCTGGCTGGAAAAGGAGCAAATATTAGAGACCTATTCCGCACAGCTCCAAAAGTCCTGAAACTTCACGGATGATGTTTTCCAAATATATAAAAAACATTGAGCGCACTCCCCCAAGCTTAGACCTGGCTTGTCCTCAAGCGAAAAGCCGAAATCGAAAAATATGTCCACATGTTTAGAGATGAAGGTGTCGATAAAAATAAAATACGGACATGAGGGCATCATGATCATTCTTAGAACAACAACTTATATAATTCTTGTCATATGATTTCCTATGCTAGAGTAATAATTCAATCACAATATCAAGTATGAATCGTAAACTTCATTGAAAACTAACAAACTATAATCTCAGTCATTGAAGCAATTGCAATTTATCATAACATAGGAAAGAGTCAATGTATAAGTGCTTTTCAGAAAGTCCACATACTCAACTATCATATAATCTTTCACAATTGCTGACACTCACGCAATACTTATGGGTATGGAGTTTTAATCGGACACAGAGAAAGATAGGGGCTTATAGTTTTGCCTCCCAACATTTTTCCTCAAGGGTAATGTCAACAGTAATAGTTCATGAAAACTCACATCCAATTAGCCATATATACCAAGATCTTTCCAACATATTGTGCTTGCCAAAGGATAAAATGTAAAAAGGAAGGGTGAAGATCACCATGACTCTTATGCAATGTAGGAGGTAAAAGTAAAAGATAGGCCCTTCGCAGAGGGAAACAGAGGTTGTCATGCGCTTTTATGGTTGGATGCACAAAATCCTAATGCGAAAGAACATCACTTTATATTGCCACTTGTGATATGGACCTTTATTATGCAGTCTGTCGCTTTTATTACTTCCATATCACATGATCGTATAAAGCTTATTTCTTCCACACCAATCAATCATACATATTTAGAGAGCAATTTTTATTGCTTGCACCGATGACAACTTACTTGATGGATCTTACTCAACCCATAGGTAGGTATGGTGGACTCTCATGGCAAAACTGGTTTAAGGGTATTTGGAAGCACAAGTAGTATTTCTACTTGGTGCAATGAATTTGGCTAGCATGAGGGAGAAAGGCAAGCTCAACATGTTGGAGGATCCAAGACAATATAATTTATCTCAGATGTAAGAAAACATAACCTATTATGTTGTCTTCCTTGTCCAATGTCAACTCTTTAGCATGTCATATTTTAATGAGTGCTCACAATCATAAAAGATGTCCAAGATAGTATATTTATATGTGAAGACCTCTCTTTCTTTATTACTTCCTATTAATTGCAACGATGACCAAAACTATGTTTGTCAACTCTCAACAACTTTTATTCATCATACTCTTTCTATGTGAGCTCATTACTCTCCATAAGAGTCACATGATCTCTTTGTTTCTTTTTATTTCTTTCTCTTTTCTTTTATTCACTTAGGATCATGGCAAAATAATCAAGCCCTTGACTCAACACTAATCTTTATTATATAGCTCACGGACTCGATTACATAGAAGGATAATAAAGCAAAACTCACAACTAGATCATACTAAGAACTTTTATTCTACTAGATCAAGATATTACCAAAAGGATCAAACTAAGAAAAACGGTAAAGCTAAAAGTGATGGTGATACGATACCGGGGCACTCCCCCAAGCTTGGCAGTTGCCAAGTGGAGTGCCCATACCCAGGTGATTATGTCTCCTTTGTTGGTGAAGAAGGGGGAGTTGTTGATGATGGATAGTCGCACATCGAGCGTAGGAGGTCTTCTAGCTTGCGGATAATGCCCTTGAGTGTGATGATATGCTCCTTCAACAAAATATTTTCACGTGTGAGATACTTATTTTGTATACGAGCCAACTCAATCATCTTGAAAGCTTCAATTTCTGTTGGGTAAGAAGATTGTGATCCATTTGGAGGGTGTCTTCTGTTGCTGGAACTTGGTTATCCATGGCCTTCTTGATCCCTTCATCCTTGTTGATCTCCATAGGTTCTTCTCTCTTCAGTTCTATCTTCATTAGCTAAGCATCGTTGCCTTCATGGTTGGAGGAGGAGGGAGACGACATAGTGCATGGCCTTGAGAACCCCGACAGAAAACAGCTCGAAACAAAGACAGAAGAATTTTGCGTGATACGGGAGTCAAAACCCCCGGGAGGTTATATAATGAATTTTTACCGACCAAAATACGTGTCCGGTAAGAAAATGGAGTCCGGAGAGCACACGAGGTGCCCACGAGGTAGAGGGCGCGCCCTCCACCCTCGTGGAGCCCTCGTGTCCTTCCCGGACTGCTGCTTATTTTTCTATTTTTCTAAATATTCCAAAACGGAGAAATATTGCCTTAAAAACTGTTTTGGAGTCGGTTTACTTACCGTACCACATACCTATTCCTTTTCGGAGTCTGAAACATTTCAGAAAGTGTCCTTTATGTATTCCTCCGGGGTTACGGTTTCAATAACATTGATTTCAACATTTATAGGATTACCTAAGATATAGTGTTTGATTCTTTGACCGTTCACCACCTTCAGATTTGTGCCTTGGAAGTTGTTGATTTTTATGGCACCGGAACGGTAGACCTCCTCGATAACGTAAGGACCCTCCCATTTAGAGAGAAGTTTTCCTGCAAAAATTCTTAAATGAGAGTTGTATAGCAATACATAATCACCTACATTAAACTCACGCTTTTGTATCCTTTTATCATGCCACCTTTTAACCTTTTCTTTAAACAACTTGGCATTTTCGTAGGCTTGGGTTCTCCATTCATCAAGTGAGCTAATATCAAATAACCTCTTCTCACCAGCAAGTTTAAAATCATAATTAAGTTCTTTAATAGCCCAATAAGCCTTGTGTTCTAGTTCGAGAGGTAAGTGACATGCTTTTCCATAGACCATTTTATACGGAGACGTACCCATAGGATTTTTATATGCAGTTCTATAGGCCCATAATGCATCATCAAGTTTCTTGGACCAATTCTTTCTAGACCTATTAACAGTCTTTTGCAAAATTAATTTGAGTTCTCTATTACTCAATTCTACTTGACCACTAGACTAAGGGTGATAAGGAGATGCAATTCTATGATTAACATCATATTTAGCAAACATTTTACGGAAAGCACCATGAATAAAATGTGAGCCACCATCAGTCATTAAATATCTAGGGACTCCAAACCTTGGAAAAATAACTTCTTTAAGCATTTTAATATAAGTGTTATGATCAACACTACTAGTTGGAATAGCTTCTACCCACTAGTAACATAATCAACAGCAACTAAAATATGTGTATAACCATTAGAGAAAGGAAAAGGTCCCATATAGTCAAAGCCCCAAACATCAAATGGTTCAATAACAAGTGAATAATTCATAGGCCTTTCTTGACGTCTACTAATATTACCAATTCTTTGACATTCATCACAAGATAAGACAAACTTACAGGCATCCTTGAAGAGAGTAGGCCAATAAAAACCAGATTGCAGTACCTTATGTGCAGTTCTATCCCCAGCATGGTGTCCTTCATAAGCTTCGGAGTGACACTTGCGTAGGATCTCTTCCTGTTCATGCTCAGGTACACAACGTCTAATAACACCATCTACTCCTTCTTTATAAAGATGTGGGTCATCCCAAAAGTAATGCCTCAAATCATAAAAGAACTTTTTGTTTTGCTGGTATGTGAAACTAGGTGTTATAAACTTAGCCACAATGTAATTAGCATAGTCAGCATACCATGGAACAGCATGAGAAGTATTTATGACATTTAATTGCTCATCAGGAAAGCTATCATCAATAGGTAGTGGGTCATCAAGCACATTTTCTAACCTAGACAAGTTGTCTGCAACGGGGTTCTCAGCTCCTTTTCTATCAACAATATGTAAATCAAATTCTTGTAGCAAGAGAACCCATCTAATAAGTCTAGGTTTAGCATCTTTCTTTTCCATAAGATATTTAATAGCAGCATGATCAGTGTGAATAGTTACTTTAGAATCAACAATATTAGGTCTAAACTTATCACAGGCAAATACAACTGCTAAGAATTCTTTTTCAGTAGTAGCATAATTTCTTTGAGCATTGTCTAGAGTTTTACTAGCATATTGAATAACATTTAGTTTCTTATCAACTCTTTGTCCTAGAACAGCACCTATAGCATAATCACTAGCATCACACATGATTTCAAAGGGTAAATTCCAATCAGGTGGCTGAATAATAGGTGCAGAGATCAATGCTTTCTTAAGTATTTCAAATGCTTCTACACAATCATCATCAAAGACAAATGGTACATATTTTTGTAATAAATTAGTCAGAGGCCGAGAGATTTTTGAGAAGTCCTTGATGAACCTCCTATAAAAACCGGCATGACCAAGGAAACTTCTTATACCTTTGATGTCCTTGGGACATGGCATCTTTTCAATAGCATCAACCTTGGCTTTATCAACTTCAATACCTCTTTCAGAAACTTTATGCCCCAGGACAATACCTTCATTAACCATAAAGTGGCACTTTTCCCAATTCAAGACAAGATTAGTTTCTTCACATCTCTGCAAAACTCAATCAAGGTTGCTCAAGCTATCATCAAAAGAAGATCCATAGACGGAAAAGTCGTCCATGAAAACCTCACAAATCTTTTCACAAAAGTCAGAGAATATAGCCATCATGCATCTTTGAAAGGTAGCAGGTGCATTACATAAACCAAAAGGCATACGTCTATAAGAAGAAGTACCAAAAGGGCATGTAAAAGTAGTCTTTGATTGATCTTTGGCTGACACAGGTATTTGAGAGAAACCAGAATAACCATCTAGAAAGCAAAAATGTGTATGTTTGGATAATCTTTCTAGCATTTGATTGATAAAAGGTAAGGGGTAATGATCTTTTTTAGTAGCCTTATTTAATTTGCGGAAATCAATTACCATCCTATAACCAGTAATAATTCTTTGAGGAATCAATTCATCTTTATCATTAGGAACAACAGTAATACCTCCCTTCTTTGGGACACAATGGACCTGACTTACCCACTTACTATCAGCAACGGGATAAATTATACCTGCCTTAAGGAGCTTTAGTATATCATTTCTTACCACTTCTTTCATTTTAGGATTCAGACGGCGTTGACGATCATGAACTGGTTTAGCATCTTCTTCCAAATTAATTTTATGTTGACATAGAGTGAGACTAATGCCCTTAAGATCATCAAGAGTATACCCAATAGCAGCATGGTGCTTCTTCAGAGTTTTTAATAATCTCTCTTCTTCATGTTCTGAAAGGTTAGCACTAATAATAACAGGGTATATCTTTTTCTCATCAAGATAAGCATATTTAAGAGTATCAGGTAACGGTTTAAGCTCAAACACGGGATCACCCTTGGGTGGAGGAGGATCACCTCGGATTTCAACATGTAAATTGTTTTTCAGAATAGGTTCCTATTTAAAGAATACTTCATCTAATTCCCTTCTTTCATTCATAAACATATCATTTTCATGGTCTAGCAAATATTGTTCTAAAGGATCACTAGGAGGTATGGCAATAGAAGCAAGACCAATAATTTCATCCTTACTAGGTAATTCTTCTTCACGGTGTTGTCTACTAAATTTAGAAAAATTAAATTCACGAGTCATATCATCTAAATCGACAGTAACAACATCCCTTTTGCAATCTATGGTAGCATTAACAGTATTTAAGAAGGGTCTACCAAATATAATGGGACAAAAACTATCTTGTGGGGAACCAAGAACAAGAAAATCAGCAGGATATTTAGTTTTCCCACACAAGACTTCAACATCGCTAACAATTCTCATTGGTGAAATAGTATCTCTATTAGCAAGTTTAATTGTGACATCAATATCTTCTAACTCAGCGGGTGCAATGTCATGCATAATTTCTTTGTATAAGTCAATAGGTATTGCACTAGCACTAGCACCCATATCACATAAGCCATGATAACAATGATCTCCTATTTTAACAAAAATAACAGGCATGCCTACCACAGGTCTAGGTTTATCTATATCACAGGGTTTAGCAATTCTAGCAGTTTCATTACAGAAATAAATAACATGCCCATCTATATTATCAGACAAGAGATCTTTAACAATAGCAATATTAGGTTCAACTTTTAACTTTCTCAGGAGGTGTATATGTTTTAATATTTCTTTTACAAACTACAGTTGAAGCTTTGGCATGATCCTTTATCCTAACAGGGAAAGGTGGTTTCTCAACATAAGAATTAGGAACAATAGGATCATTATAAGTAATAGTCTTTTCTTCAACTTTAATAGGTGCAACTACTTTTACTTCTATGGGAGGATGATATTTAAACCACTTCTCCTTGGGGAGATCAACATAAGCAGCAAAAGATTCATAGAAAGAAGCTACTATCTCAGAGTCAAGTCCATATTTAGTGCTAAACTTACGAAAAATATCAGTATCCATAAAAGATTTAACACAATCAAAACTAGGTGTCATACCTGACTCCTTACCATTGTTGAGGTCCCAATCTTCGGAGTTGCGTTTAATTCTTTCCAATAAAACCCATTTGAATTCAATAGTCTTCATCATAAAAGAGCCAGCACAAGAAGTATCAAGCATGGTGCGATTGTTACCAGAAAGCCGAGCATAAATTTTTTGAATAATCATTTCTCTTGAGAGCTCATGATTGGGGCATGAATATAACATTGATTTAAGCCTCCCCCAAGCTTGAGCGATGCTTTCTCCTTCGCGAGGCCAAAAATTATATTTATATATATATAATTGCGATCACAATGAACAAGATGCATAGGATAAAACTTTTGATGAAATTCCAATTTCAATCGTTTGTAGTTCCAAGACTCCATATCATCACATAGCCTATACCATGTCGATGCATCTCCTCTCAAAGATAAAAGTAAGACCTTCTTCTTAACAACATCTCCGGGTACACCTGCAAGCTTAAATAATCCACAAACTTCATCCACATATATTAGATGCTCATCAGGATGTTTTGTTCCATCTCCTAAAAAGGATTAGTTAGCAGTTTTTCTACCATACCCAAAGGAATTTCAAAGCAAGCATTTTCATTTTCAGTAGGTTCAGTAGGTTGAGGAGCAACTCTTTGCTCTACTGGTCGGGGTGAAGATACCCCGAACAAGCCCCTCAGAGGATTACTTTCCATAGTAACAAGTGACAGTAAATTTCAGCACACTGTATAAATTTTTCCTTACCAAATTCCACCTACCAAAGGCGCTTCACTCCCCGGCAACGGCGCCAGAAAAGAGTCTTGATGACCCACAAGTATAGGGGATCTATCGTAGTCCTTTCGATAAGTAAGAGTGTCGAACCCAACGAGGAGCAGAAGGAAATGATAAGCGGTTTCCAGCAAGGTATTCTCTGCAAGTACTGAAATAAGTGGTAATAGATAGTTTTGTGATAAGATAATTTTTAATGAGCAACAAGTGACAAAAGTAAATAAGGTGCAGCAAGGTGGCCCAATCCTTTTTGTAGCAAAGGACAAGCCTGGACAAACTCTTATATGATGTAAAGCGCTCCCGAGGACACATGGGAATATCGTCAAGCTAGTTTTCATCACGTTCATATGATTCGCGTTCGGTACTTTGATAATTTGGTATGTGGGTGGACCAGTGCTTGGTTGTTGCCCTTACTTGGACAAGCATCCCACTTATGATTAACCTCTATTGCAAGCATCCGCAAATACAACAAAAGTATTAAGGTAAACCTAACCATAGCATGAAACATATGGATCCAAATCAGCCCCTTACGAAGCAACGCATAAACTAGGGTTTAAGCTTCTGTCACTCTAGCAACCCATCATCTACTTATTACTTCCCAATGCCTTCCTCTAGGCCCAAACAATGGTGAAGTGTCATGTAGTCGATGTTCACATGACACCACTAGAGGAGAGACAACATACATCTCATCAAAATATCGAACGAATACCAAATTCACATGACTACTAATAGCAAGATTTATCCCATGTCCTCAGGAACAAAAGTAACTACTCACAAAGCATAAAAATGTTCATAATCAGAGGGGTATTAATGTGCATATAGGATCTGAACATATGATCTTCCACTAATTAAACCAACTAGCATCAACTACAAGGAGAAATTAACACTACTAGCAACCTACTAGCACCAATCCCGAACTTGGAGACAAGAATTGGATACAAGAGATAAACTAGGGTTTTGAGATGAGATGGTGCTGATGGAGATTGCCCTCTCCCGATGAGAGGAGCGTTGGTGATGACGACGGCGATGATTTCCCCCTCCGGGAGGGAAGTTTCCCCGGCAGAACAGCCCCGCTAGAACCCTAGATTGGTTCCGCCAAGGTTTCGCCTCGTGGCAGCGGAGTTTCGTCCGAGAAGATGGCTTATGATTATTTGTCCACCAAAAGAGTCCATATAGAAGAAGATGGTCACCGGAGGGCCACCAGGGGGCCCACAAGGTAGGGGGCGCGCCCCCCACCCTCGTGGGCAGGGTGTGGCCCCCTGGTGAAAGTACTGGCTCATTCATAATGGATTAAGCCGGCCCTTGGGGACTATAGGTGATATTATGCTCATCAACCTATATCACAAGTCTACAGATCATTCAAGTTTGTCATAATCAGGAGACTTGGGGGCTGGCAGAGCAGATAAACTAATGAAAGCCGGAGAACATACCTCATATTTCAGTTGTAGTTGTTTGATCATCTCAATTTTAGAGTCACGGCTGGAATGCACATGACTAAGATAGCCAGATAATACATCACTAATACTCAGGTGAGCATAGTGAGAGATGTCAAACCGCACTTTTTGCTTTTCCAAAGCCTCTTGCTTGGCGGAGTGTCTAGCTAGCACAGTTGGATTGCCCGGTTCAACAAATCTACTACGAGTGATTAAAACGTCATTGTCGTAAGTCGCCGGCAGGTTAGCTGAGCTTGACGGTTCAACAGTAGATGGGTTGAGAACAATTTCATCAACAGACGGCTCAGGAGGATCTATTCGAACGTTGACAGCAGGGTCTTCTGGTGCTTCATGTTGTCTTGGGGCAGGAGTTGGCAGTGCTGGTTCAACGGCGTCCGGGTTTTCAGTCGGCTTAACCACTCTGGCCTTCTTGGGTTTTGCTTGACCACTAAGAGGAATTTAATGAGTCAGTATAATGATACGGACATAAAGATGCAGAAGAAGGATAATTGTTTTTTTACCCAGGGGCAGTCTTGAAAGCCGGAAGTTGAGTTTGTGAAGAATCACCAGAGGAACGAGAGACCTCCTACAAAAGTGAAATCACAATTAAAAAGAGCGAGGAATTAGATTCATTGATAAAGGCAAAAGTCAAAGGTGAAAGAAACCTCATTCTGGTATTTCTCAGGAGTTTTCGGTAAGCCGGAGGGCAGTTCATTATCGTCACTGGTCCGGGTCTGACGGCGGCTCTCATGTTGCTATTTTTTCAAAAGAAAATGAGGATCCAAATAAGACAAAGGGTGTGAAAACCTTACTTTTCGGGTTACCAGTCGAGGTTTCTGTCTTGGCAAAGGTTTTGAGTCGGAGGAAATAGTTACCTCTTCTTCTACTGCTTGGATGGCCCCCGTGTCATCCTGGCAATAGTCAGTGTCAATAAGGTTGTTAAAAAGCAGGCCAAGATAATCAAGGGCTACCTCCAACTCAGAGGCATCATCCAGCTTGAGGAGATCAGAAGCGGTTGTTTTCTTTTTGGATTTTCTGGTGGTCTTCTTTGCGGCTATTGCGGCGGCTCGAGCTTTCTTGGCGGCTTCATGATCATATTTGACTTTCCAAAAGTCAGATTTGGCCTGTAGGCAAATAACAAGTTGAAACATCATGCAAGTGCTTAACTATTAAAGAAAAAAGGAATCAAGGGGATTTACCTCTGGTGCCGGGTTAAGTTTGCAGAAAGGATTCAATCCTACTTTACTGAAGTCTTCATATTTGCTGTTTACAAGGGTAGTTGACATTTCAACGATGGCTTCTTCAGTCAGACGTAGAGAGCTATAACGCAACGGATCGTCTGCTCCTCCAGTGTAATTGTACATTAAGTCAGACCGGCGGCTCAGAGGGATGATCCGCCATGCGATCCAATAGCGGATCAAGTCAACACCAGTTAAGCCGTTTCCCAGCAAAGCTTGAACCCTTTTAATGGTTGGGATGAGCTTCTTACATTCAGCGGCAGAAAGCTTGTCAGGGAGTGAAAACTTAGCGTCAAGGCGCTCCACGCGATAAGCCGGCATTGGTTTTTCATCAGCTGGCGACGTGTCTTTGCAGTAAAACCAAGTTTGGTTCCAATCCTTGGGATGGCTTGGCAAGACTACTAAAGGAAAGACATCATCATGTCTGCACTGAATCAAAATTCCACCAAGTTCCAAGCTGGGGTCATTGGTGTATTCATTCTGGCGGTTTAAATAGAAATATTCTCTGAAGAGTTCAGCAGTAGGTTCTTCTCGAAGATAAACCTCGCAGAGAACATGGAAATTGCAGATATTTGATATGGAATTGGGTCCAAGATCTTGTGGATGAAGCTTGAAAAAGTACAGAACATCTCTGAAGAATTTTGAGCCGGGCGGTGAAAAACCCCGACTCATATGGTCGGTAAAGACGATGACTTCACCATCTTTGGGTTGAGATTTTTCTTCAGCCGGGTTAGGGGCGCGATAGAACATAATGCTCTTCTCTGGTAAATATCCAATGGTGACAAAGTCCTTCAGAGTGTCATCAGTAACTATGGACGGGACCCAGTTGCAAAATTGTCATAGTTTTTGGTGGCATGGTGAGAGGGCAAGCTAAAAAGGAAGTAATTTGTCATTTTAAGTTAAATGGTGGAATCACAGGTTAATGTTTGTAATACAGATGCGTCATGGCGGCTTAAGTAAGGGCTAGTGATATATGAAGGAAAAATGAGCTGGCATGATAAGCCGCCATGACTAAAGGTATTCAAAAATTGCCAGCGACAAAAAATTGGCTAAGAACTGAGATAAACAAGTTTCACATGTTGTTGCTATTATTTTGGATCAAGATTGTTCAAAAAAGGAAAATAAATCTAGACCTAAAAAACCAGTACAGAGGAGTTCATCAGTTCTAAGGAGGCCTTTGTACAAGAAAAGGGGATCTACTAGCATCTAAAATGGATGCGAAACAGCTACCGCATGAGTTCTATACTTCTTTTAGATCAAAAGAGGATGCGGATATGTGATGAACACCGAAGAACACAGAAGAATTTGCAAACCCTAATGTGGATCTAAGGTGCGGAAAGGAAAAAACTTACGGACGCAGTTCTACTACGGAGAGTCGCCGCCGTTCTCGGGACAAGCTCAGGTTGATGCAGCGGCCAAGGTTGAGGACGACGGTGAGCACTGCGGCGGCGGCGGAGCTCGAGCGACGGAGGGGTTGCGAGAGAAGGAAGAAGAAGAATGAGGAAGACCATCCGTGCCTATTTATAAGAAGATAGGTGAACATACAGGCACGAAAAACAAGGAAGGCTAAAATGATGATTATCCAGCTAATTAGACGCCTCGATTTTCGGAAGGCATTTAAGATAAGGATCCGTTAAGATGACGTCGTGGCGGGTTTCCAAATTCTCTGAAGGTGACGTCATGGCGGTTTATAAAGCTTATACAAGCAGTGGAAGATGGATTTCTTCTAAGTGTTGAATATTGACATGAACAAAGTTCAAATCAACCTAGGGCCTAATGTTGGGGATATGACTACCAGATATGACCCGCCCAGGAGGGGCCGGGTCAACCACAATGGCGGGTTACTTAAATAAAAGCCCGAAGAGTATACAAGGTGACGCTTTACAATAAGGCTTATAATAGGCCCAAGCCCAGAGGTGGCTTAAGGCTCGTAAGTATAAACCGCCATGTATGAATAAGACTTGTAAAGTAAGGCATGTAAGAGATGTCACCGAGCCGGACACGTTGTATGAGCCGGTCAAGACTCTATAGGCCGCAGGGCGTCAACCCGTGTATATAAGGGGACGACCCGGCAGCGGCTTAGGGCAAGAAACAAGAGATCGAGAGCCAAGTTAGCGGATTCGCTCCTTGGTCATCGAAACCTAGCAATACCACATCAACCGGACTAGGCTTTACCTTCACCGCAAGGGGATGAACCAGTATAAACCTCTCGTGTCCTTTGTCCCAATTAACCCCTTTAAGCTTCCTAGTTGCAATGGCTCCACGACTAAGTCCTTTCACTAGGACATCTATTATGACAATTCCATGACACTTCGTGACAAGTTTGTAGTTTTTTTATGCTAAAGTTAGGTTTTCTTGTGATACAATTTGTCTTTTAATCATGTAGTTTGCTTATGTTATGAACAAGTTCATTTCCATTGTAATGCCCCTCTTTCGGAAATGAACTTGTTCATAACATAAGCAAACTGCATGATTACAAGGCAAATTGAATCACAAGTAAACCCAACTTTAGCATAAGCAAACTAAAAACTTGCACAAAGCAAATCTGATGAGAAATCTAAAATGACTCGAGCAATCTTGAAGATACTTTCTTTAGCCTTCAATAGACGTAGTCTCCCCAGGTCCTAGCATGCTTCTTGGACTTCTCTCTTTGCGCGGCGAAGCTCGTCCTGGGTGATGGTGATGCGGCTCCATATCTCGTACACGGTGTAAGTGCCCTTCGCCGCATACTTGATGTGTCTCATGGACACGGGCATGCACGCCCAGCGCATGTGTTCTGCATCGGTCAACTTCTTCATGTCGTTGTAGTAGTCATCGACGAGGATGCCGGAGACGCCTGCAAGCGAGTCCACCGGCTTGGTCGCTACAGGCACCCTCCATTCCTTCTGGATGTCGACAGAGTTGATGATCTTAGCCCAATGCGCTCGAGCTTCTCTATGTCACCATGATGGAGAAGCCATCAAACGTGTACCTGGGGTCGGCGAGGAAGTTGTCGAATGGCGTGCACCTGTCATCAGCTTTGCTCAGTTGGAAGAGCAGCACCGATCGAGTCTTGCCGACGAAGAGCTGGACGAGGTTAGCTTTCTGCTTCTTGTCATCCTCGTTGGTGTACTACACATCAACTCTGACGATCTTGTGGCGATGGATCTTGAGGTGGCGCTCGCACTGCTCAACGGAGGTCGCCGCCTGCTGCAAGTCGTTGGTGTGGATCACGTGCAACTTGGTGTTACCGTGGGCTTGCACTGAAGGAAATATGCCCTAGAGGCAATAATAAAGTTATTATTTATTTCCTTATTTCATGATAAATGTTTATTATTCATGCTAGAATTGTATTAACCGGAAACATAATACATGTGTGAATACATAGACAAACAGAGTGTCACTAGTATGCCTCTCCTTGACTAGCTCGTTGATCAAAGATGGTTAAGTTTCCTAACCATAGACATGAGTTGTCATTTGATTAACGGGATCACATCATTAGGAGAATGATGTGATTGACTTGACCCATTCCGTTAGCTTAGCACTTGATCGTTTAGTTTGTTGCTATTGCTTTCTTCATGACTTATACATGTTCCTATGACTATGAGATTATGCAACTCCCGTTTACCAGAGGAACACTTTGTGTGCCACCAAATGTCACAACATAACTGGTGATTATAAAGATGCTCTATAGGTGTCTCCAAAGGTACTTGTTGGGTTGGCGTATTTCGAGATTAGGATTTGTCACTCCGATTGTCGGAGAGGTATCTCTGGGCCCACTCGGTAATGCACATCACTATAAGCCTTGCAAGCATTGCAACTAATGAGTTAGTTGCGGGATGATGTATTACGGAACGAGTAAAGAGACTTGCCGGTAACGAGATTGAACTAGGTATTGAGATACTGACGATCGAATCTCGGGCAAGTAACATACCGATGACAAAGGGAACAACGTATGTTGTTATGCGGTCTGGCCGATAAAGATCTTCATAGAATATGTAGGAGCCAATATGGGCATCCAGGTCCCGCTGTTGGTTATTAACCAGAGAGGTGTCTCGGTCATGTCTACATAGTTCTCGAACCCGTAGGGTCCACACACTTAACGTTCGTTGACGATATAGTACTATATGAGTTATGTATGTTGATGACCGAATGTTGTTCGGAGTCCGGGATGAGATCACGGACATGATGAGGAACTCCGAAATGGTCCAGAGATAAAGTTTGATATATGGGATAATATTGTTTGGTCACCGGAGGGGTTCCGGAATTCACCGGAAGGGGTTCCGGATGTTTCCCGAAATGTTTGGGTACGAGAACACTTTATTTGGGCCAAAAGGGAAAGCCCACAAGGTTTTTGGAAAGCGCAAAAGGAAGTTTTGCGGAGTCCAGGGGCCAGACGCTAGGGTCCCTGGCGTCTTAGTCCAGACGCCGGGAACCCTGGCGTCTGGCCCTGGAGCCCGAGAAGGACTCTTGCCTTTCGGGTGAAACCGACTTTTTGGAGGCTTTTACTCCAAGTTTCGACCCCAAGGCTCAACATATAAATAGAGGGGTAGGGCTAGCACCCAAGACACATCAAGAAACACCAAGCCGTGTGCCGGCAACCCCGTCCCCTCTAGTTTATCCTCCGTCATAGTTTTCGTAGTGCTTAGGCGAAGCCCTGCGGAGATTGTTCTTCACCAACACCGTCACCACGCCGTCGTGCTGTCGGAACTCATCTACTACTTCGCCCCTCTTGCTGGATCGAGAAGGCGAGGATGTCACCGAGCCGAACGTGTGCAGAACTCGCAGGTGCGGTGCTTTCGGTACTTGGATCGGTCAGACGTGAAGACGTACGACTACATCAACCACGTTGATATAACGCTTCCGCGAACAGTCTATGAGGGTACGTAGACAACACTCTCCCCTCTCGTTGCTATGCATCTCCATGATCCTGCGTGTGCGTAGGAATTTTTTTGAAATTACTACATTCCCCAATAGTGGTATCCGAGCCAGGTTTTATGCGTAGATGTCATATGCACGAGTAGAACACAAGTGAGTTGTGGGCGATATAAGTCATACTTCTTACCAGCATGTCATACTTTGGTTCGGCGGTATTGTTGGATGAAGCGGCCCGGACCGACATTACGCGTAGGCTTATGCGAGAATGGTTCTACCGACGTGCTTTGCACACAGGTGGCTGGCGGGTGTCAGTTTCTCCAACTTTAGTCGAACCAAGTGTGGCTACGCCCGGTCCTTGCGAAGGTTAAAACAGCACCTACTTGACAAAGTATCATTGTGGTTTTGATGCGTAGGTAAGAACTGTTCTTGCTAAGCCCGTAGCAGCCAAGTAAAATTTGCAACAACAAAGTAGATGATGTCTAACTTGTTTTTGCAGGGCATGTTGTGATGTGATATGGTCAAGACATGATGCTAAATTTTATTGTATGAGATGATCAAGGTGTCGCGTCGGTGACGATGGTGATCATGAAGGTGCTTCGGAGATGGAGATCACAAGCACAAGATGATGATCGCCATATCATATCACTTATATTGATTACATGTGATGTTTATCTTTTATGCATATTATCTTGCTTTGATTGACGGTAGCATTATAAGATGATCCCTCACTAAATTATCAAAGTATAAGTGTTCTCCCTGAGTATGCACCATTGCGAAAGTTCTTCGTGCTGAGACACCACGTGATGATCGGGTGTGATAGGCTCTACGTTCAAATACAACGGGTGCAAAACAGTTGCACACGCGGAATACTCAGGTTAAACTTGACGAGCCTAGCATATAACAGATATGGCCTCGGAACACGGAGACCGAAAGGTCGAGCGTGAATCATATAGTAGATATGATTAACATAGTGATGTTCACCATTGATACTACTCCATCTCACGTGATGATCGGACATGGTTTAGTTGATATGGATCACGTGATCACTTAGAGGATTAGAGGGATGTCTATCTAAGTGGGAGTTCTTAAATAATATGATTAAATTGAACTTAAATTTATCATGAACTTAGTACCTAATAGTATCTTGCTTGTCTATGTTGATTGTAGATAGATGGCCTATGCTGTTGTTCCGTTGAATTTTAATGCGTTCCTTGAGAAAGCAAAGTTGAAAGATGATGGTAGCAATTACACGGACTGGGTCCGTAACTTGAGGATTATCCTCATTGCTGCACAGAAGAATTACGTCCTGGAAGCACCACTAAGTGCCAAGCCTGCTGCAGGAGCAACACCAGATGTTATGAACGTCTGGCAGAGCAAAGCTGATGAATACTCGATAGTTTAGTGTGCCATGCTTTACGGCTTAGAACCAGGTCTTCAACGATGTTTTGAACGTCATGGGGCATATGAGATGTTCCAGGAGTTGAAGTTAATATTTCAAGCAAATGCCTGGATTGAGAGATATGAAGTCTCCAATAAGTTCTATCTATAGCTGCAAGATGGAGGAGAATAGTTCTGTCAGTGAACATATACTCAAAATGTCTGGGTATCATAATCACTTGACTCAACTGGGAGTTAATCTTCCTATTGATAGTGTCATTGACAGAGTTCTTCAATCACTGCCACCAAGCTACAAAAGCTTCGTGATGAACTATAATATGCAAGGGATGAATAAGACTATTCCCGAGCTCTTCGTGATGCTAAAAGCCACGGAGGTAGAAATCAAGAAGGAGCATCAAGTGTTGATGGTCAATAAGACCACCAGTTTCAAGAAAAAGGGTAAAGGGAAGAAGAACGGGAACTTCAAGAATAATATCAAACAAGTTGCTGCTCAGGAGAAGAAACCCAAGTCTGGACCTAAGCCTGAGACTGAGTGCTTCTACTGCAAGCAGACTGGTCACTGGAAGCGGAACTGCCCCAAGTATTTGGCGGATAAGAAGGATGGCAAAGTGAACAAAGGTATATGTGATATACATGTTATTGATGTGTACCTTACTAATGCTCGCAGTAGCACCTGGGTATTTGATACTGGTTTTGTCGCTAACATTTGCAACTCGAAACAGGGGCTACGGATTAAGCGAAGATTGGCTAAGGACGAGGTGATGATGCGCGTGGGAAATGGTCCCAAAGTCGATGTGATCGCGGTCGGCACGCTACCTCTACATCTACCTTCGGGATTAGTATTAGACCTAAATAATTGTTATTTGGTGCCAGCATTGAGCATGAACATTATATCTGGATCTTGTTTGATGTGAGACGGTTATTCATTTAAATCAGAGAATAATGGTTGTTCTATTTATATGAGTAATATCTTTTATGGTCATGCACCCTTGAAGAGTGGTCTATTTTTTCTAAATCTCGATAGTGGTGATACACATATTCATAATATTGAAGCCAAAAGATGCAGAGTTGATAATGATAGTGCAACTTATTTGTGGCACTGCCTTTTAGGTCATATCGGAGTAAAGCGCATGAAGAAACTCCATACTGATGGACTTTTGGAACCACTTGATTATGAATCACTTGGTACTTGCGAACCGTGCCTCATAGGCAAGATGACTAAAACGTCGTTCTCTGGAACTATGGAGAGAGCAACAGATTTGTTGGAGATCATACATACAGATGTATGTGGTCCAATGAATGTTGAAGCTCGTGGCGGATATCGTTATTTTCTCACCTTCCCATATGATTTAAGCAGATATGGGTATATCCACTTAATGAAACATAAGTATGAAACATTTGAAAAGTTCAAAGAATTTCATAGTGAAGTTGAAAATCATTGTAACAAGAAAATAAAGTATCTACGATCTGATCATGGAGGAGAATATTTGAGTTATGAGTTTGGTCTTCATTTGAAACAATGCGGAATAGTTTCGCAACTCACGCCACCCGGAACACCACAGCGTAATGGTGTGTCCGAACGTCATAATCGTACTTTACCAGACATGGTGCGATCTATGATGTCTCTTACTGAGTTACCGCTATCGTTTTGGGGATATGTTTTAGAGACGGCCGCATTCACCTTAAATAGGGCACCATCGAAATCCATTGAGACGACGCCTTATGAACTATGGTTTGGTAAGAAACCAAAGTTGTCGTTTCTGAAAGTTTGGGGCTGCGATGCTTATGTGAAAAAGCTTCAACCTGATAAGCTCGAACCCAAATCAGAGAAATGTGTCTTCATAGGATACCCAAAGGAGACTGTTGGGTACACCTTCTATCACAGATCCGAAGGCAAGACTTTTGTTGCTAAATTCAGAGTTTTTCTAGAGAAGGAGTTTCTCTCAAAAGAAGTGAGTGGGAGGAAAGTAGAACTTGATGAGGTAACTGTACCTGCTCCCTTATTGGAAAGTGGTTCATCACAGAAAACGGTTTCTGCGACACCTACACCAATTAGTGAGGAAGTTAATGATGATGATCATGAAACTTTAGATCAAGTTGTTACTGAACCTCGTAGGTCAACCAGAGTAAGATCCGCACCAGAGTGGTACGGTAATCCTGTTCTGGAAGTTATGTTACTAGACCATGACGAACCTACGAACTATGAAGAAGCGATGGTGAGCCCAGATTCCGCAAAATGGCTTGAGGCCATGAAATCTAAGATGGGATTCATGTATGAGAACAAAGTATGGACTTTGGTTGACTTGCCCGTTGATCGGCAAGCAATTGAGAATAAATGGATCTTCAAGAAGAAGACTGACGCTGACGGTAATGTTACTATCTATAAAGCTCGACTTGTTGCAAAAGGTTTTCGACAAGTTCAAGGGATTGACTACGATGAGACATTCTCACCCATAGCGATGCTTAAGTCTGTCCGAATCATGTTAGCAATTGCCGCATTTTATGATTATGAAATTTGACAAATGGATGTCAGAACTGCATTCCTGAATGGATTTCTGGAAGAAGAGTTGTATATGATGCAACCAGAAGGTTTTGTCGATCCAAAGGGAGCTAACAAAGTGTGCAAGCTCCAGTGATCCATTTATGGACTGGTGCAAGCCTCTCGGAGTTGGAATAAACGCTTTGATAGTGTGATCAAAGCATTTGGTTTTATACAGACTTTTGGAGAAGACTGTATTTACAAAAAAGTGAGTGGGAGCTCTGTAGCATTTCTGATATTATATGTGGATGACATATTACTGATTGGAAATGATATAGAATTTTTGGATAGCATAAAGGGATACTTGAATAAAAGTTTTTCTATGAAAGACCTCGGTGAAGCTGCTTACATATTGGTCATCAAGATCTATAGAGATAGATCAAGACACTTAATTGGACTTTCACAAAGCACATACCTTGACAAAGTTTTGAAAAAGTTCAAAATGGATCAAGCAAAGAAAGGGTTCTTGCCTGTGTTACAACGTGTGAAGTTGAGTCGGATTCAATGCCCGACCTTTGGATAAGATAGAGAGAAGATGAAAGATGTTCCCTATGCTTCAGCCATAGGCTCTATCATGTATGCAATGTTGTGTACCAGACCTGATGTGTGCCTTGCTATAAGTCTAGCAGGGAGGTACCAAAGTAATCCAGGAGTGGATCACTGGACAGCGGTCAAGAACATCCTGAAATACCTGAAAAGGACTAAGGATATGTTTCTCGTTTATGGAGGTGACAAAGAGCTCATCGTAAACGGTTATGTTGACGCAAGCTTTGACACTGATCCGGACGATTCTAAATCGCAAACCGGATACGTGTTTATATTAAACGGTGGAGCTGTCAGTTGGTGCAGTTCTAAACAAAGCGTCGTGGCGGGATCTACGTGTGAAGCGGAGTACATAGCTGCTTCGGAAGCAGCAAATGAAGGAGTCTGGATGAAGGAGTTCATATCCGATCTAGGTGTCATACCTAGTGCACCGGGTCCAATGAAAATCTTTTGTCACAATACAGGTGCAATTGCCTTGGCGAAGGAATCCAGATTTCACAAGAGAACCAAGCACATCAAGAGACACTTCAATTCCATCCGGGATTTAGTCCAGGTGGGAGACATAGAAATTTGCAAGATACATACAGATCTGAATGTCGCAGACCTATTGACTAAGCCTCTTCCATGAGCAAAACATGATTAGCACCAAGGCTCCATGGGTGTTAGAATCATTACTGTGTAATCTAGATTATTGACTCTAGTGCAAGTGGGAGACTGAAGGAAATATGCCCTAGAGGCAATAATAAAGTTATTATTTATTTCCTTATTTCATGATAAATGTTTATTATTCATGCTAGAATTGTATTAACCGGAAACATAATACATGTGTGAATACATAGACAAACAGAGTGTCACTAGTATGCCTCTACTTGACTAGCTCGTTGATCAAAGATGGTTAAGTTTCCTAACCATAGACATGAGTTGTCATTTGATTAACGGGATCACATCATGAGGAGAATGATGTGATTGACTTGACCCATTTCGTTAGCTTAGCACTTGATCGTTTAGTTTGTTGCTATTGCTTTCTTCATGACTTATACATGTTCCTATGACTATGAGATTATGCAACTCCCGTTTACCGGAGGAACACTTTGTGTGCCACCAAACGTCACAACGTAACTGGGTGATTATAAAGGTGCTCTACAGGTGTCTCCAAAGGTACTTGTTGGGTTGGCGTATTTCGAGATTAGGATTTGTCACTCCGATTGTCGGAGAGGTATCTCTGGGCCCACTCGGTAATGCACATCACTATAAGCCTTGCAAGCATTGCAACTAATGAGTTAGTTGTGGGATGATGTATGACGGAACAAGTAAAGAGACTTGTTGGTAACGAGATTGAACTAGGTATTGAGATACCGATGATCGAATCTCGGGCAAGTAACATACCGATGACAAAGGGAACAACGTATGTTGTTATGCGGTCTGACCGATAAAGATCTTCATAGAATATGTAGGAGCCAATATGGGCATCCAGGTCCTGCTATTGGTTATTGACCAGAGAGGTGTCTCGGTCATGTCTACATAGTTCTCGAACCCGTAGGGTCCGCACGCTTAACGTTCATTGACGATATAATACTATATGAGTTATGTATGTTGATGACTGAATGTTGTTCGGAGTCCGGGATGAGATCACGGACATGACGAGGAACTCCGGAATGGTCCAAAGATAAAGTTTGATATATGGGATAATAGTGTTTGGTCACCGGATGGGTTCCGGAATTCACCGGAAGGGGTTCCGGATGTTTCCCAAAATGTTTGGGTACGAGAACACTTTATTTGGGCCAAAAGGGAAAGCCCACAAGGTTTTTGGAAAGCACAAAAGGAAGTTTTGTGGAGTCTAGGGGCCAGACGCCAGGGTCCCTGGCGTCTGGGTCCAGACGCCGGGAACCCTGGCGTCTAGCCCCGGAGTCCAAGAAGGACTCTTGCCTTTCGGGTGAAACCGACTTTGTGGAGGCTTTTACTCCAAGTTTCGACCCCAAGGCTCAACATATAAATGGAGGGGTAGGGCTAGCACCCAAGAGACATCAAGAAACACCAAGCCGTGTGCCGGTAACCCCGTCACCTCTAGTTTATCCTCCGTCATAGTTTTCGTAGTGCTTAGGCGAAGCCCTGCGGAGATTGTTCTTCACCAACACCGTCACCACGCCGTCGTGTTGCCGGAACTCATCTACTACTTCGCCCCTCTTGCTGGATCGAGAAGGCGAGGACGTCACTGAGCCGAACGTGTGCAGAACTCGGAGGTGCCGTGCTTTCAGTACTTGGATCGGTCAGATGTGAAGACGTACGACTACATCAACCGCGTTGATATAACGCTTCCGTGAACGGTCTACGAGGGTACGTAGACAACACTCTCCCCTCTCGTTGCTATGCATATCCATGATCCTGCATGTGTGTAGGAATTTTTTTGAAATTACTACGTTCCCCAACATGCACCTCCTTGAACTCTCCTGGAGAAGGGTTTGTTGTCTTTGTGGAGATTGATGAGTGGGAGGGAAGTGGTGGCAGCACAATGGCGATTTCAGTTGTTGTGGATGGGAAAGCCTCGGTGAGGTCTCAATTTAAAGGGCGGGATGGCTGCAACGGATGAACTGCACGATCTCCCTGACAATGTGGTTGTGCAAATCATGGGTTTTGTTGCGTCTGTGATCGTGGCTTTTTAGCGATGCAACCGGTTGGAGTGGGGAGGGGAGTCGTCTTTAATCGTGGTTTTTTTCATTTTCATCAATAATATTGATAACCACCGCGCAATCTCTAGAGGCGCATTGTTTTAGTATGTGGTAGGCGGTAGAAAGAACCTAATTCAGTTGTTGAGCGGCATTTTAAATGTACCGCACTTCTTTGTAGAATACACCGCACTGCATTCTTGAAGTCTACGGACTGGAACTGTTATGTCAACGAACTATAGTTCCTGGCCAGGGGGGTTGGGAGGTCCCCCACATATTTTTTTGTTGTGGATATTCATTCAAAGAAAGTCTTTTTTCGGATGCGCTATCTTCACACGCGCATTGTTTTTTCGACGAGAACTGATTTTATGAACTATGTGTACTTCATTGTGTGTTCATCTGAACGTCATTGACGTGTAGAGCAAATTGCATCTAGTTTCATCAATCTTTTGTAATACTATGTTTTTTGCAGTTTTTAGTTTTTTACTTATAATTTTTATGTGAGCTCTGAGTGGATTTTATAGGGAAATCACATTTTGTTTTTCACACAGCACTGCGTGAGTTTATAAAGTTTAAACTGCAATAAGGGTGAGCTCCAAGTGTTCCTAGACTGCTACTTCCCTATGAATGAGCTTCAATTACTTTGGCTCGACCCGTCATTCCGGCCCTCATGTATTCTGTTACTCGGCTTTTGTTGATGGGTTGGGTACGACTCCTTCTAATTTAATCGGGCCGTTTCGGGCCGGCCCGTTTGTGCAGCTCTACCCATGTGCCCCTTTTAGGCGCTCCCACTGCTCCGCTCATAGGGAGAGAACGGAAAAAGCCTCTCCCTTCTCCTCCAATATTGCCTGGAGCAACTCCCCACCCCCATGGAAACCATCGCCGCGCGCAACAACCATCGTCGCCTGCGGCAACCGCCGTCCTCCACAGCATTCGTCTGCGCCCAGGATACCTCTTATCTATACGTTGATCTAGATTCCTCTATTCCGCGCCCCCTCCGCTCCCCGCTCCCCCACCACTGCCGCTCATCCCCTTGGTTGTGGTCCGCCTCTCATCCCCTCAGTCATGATCGTCCCTCGGCTGCGTTTTTTGCTGTTGTAGTTGGTTTTCGTAAGCATGTGATTTCTTCTTGATTTGAAGGTTGTACTCTTGTGGGCTCCATGGGCGAAGCAAGGTGTATCTAGGGGTTCATCGGATTTCCTCGTTTTTGTTGCTGATATTCGTCACACCATCCTTGCTTGCCATGCAAACGCCATGTCTTTGCCAAGCAAAGTAGATGGAGGAGATCAAGGTATGTGGGCTGCTTGCTTCCTCTTGTTTATTTTCTGTCTTGTTTATCTAGTTGTCTTGTTCATCTTGTAGATTTGTTTTTGTTGTATTAGTTCTCAGCATTCCTGACATTATTGTCATTTGATTTTATTAGTTTTGTTTCTGGTTTTTTTGAATCCACCAGGTAATTTTGTTGGCACTGGCCCTAATGATGATGTTTATGATTCGCCGATTGGCATGCGTTGTCCTGGTGGTAAGGATCATAGTGGTCAGGCAAGCCCTGAAATGAATTCACCAATCGAAACCTCTGCTATTAGTGTGGCCCCTCCTTTTAGTATGTTCTTGTTCTTTTACTTATTTAGTTTGCCAACTTGTTTGTATCATTGTGTTTGTTGTAAATTACATCCATGTCTGTGCATCGAGAACTGCATTATTCATATATATATACTTGATATTTTTTATGTGCATGCTTTGTTTATTGTATATGTTGCTTGTTTGATGTTGTATAAACTAATGTTGCCTTGTTGAAGTTAGTCAGCCATTTTTTTGAAACAACATGGACTTAGTGTATTTTTCAAGAAAATGTATCCTTTATTTTTTTCGTATGCAATATTGCATTATATGGATAAGTGAACTGCATTTGTTCATTTGCGCGCTTATTGACCATAGTTAAACTTCATTTCGACGCAATGACTGATTTTTCTGCCGAGGCGCCTGGGTTTGAGGAGGTTACTCACATTGACCATTATTTCATAGAGGATGTCATTGGTGTGAGCTCTGACCAGAGCTTTAGGTGCACCGTGTTGTCTAAAACACAGTCACAATTTGTTGATGGTACAGAGAATGTTACGTAGGAGTGGATGGTCCCGGCACAGCTTCATGCATATGAATTGAAGAAACGCAAGAAGCTATTGAGGTTTGAAAGTGATACAAAGCAGTATGAGGAGAAAGAGAAGAAGAGGAGGGTTGCAGATTCTGCCAAGAGCTGCAAATTTGGTAAAGTCAAGCAGCCTGTTTTGCAGAAGAAGAGTCTGAGTTCTGTTGCTAAGCAAGGTTGTACTCCTCGGCGGTGTCCTCGTGTTGCTTGCATGGACAAGAACCTCGGTAAGAGAACTGTTGAAGCTAGTGCAGAGGATCCGGAACGGAACCGACCACATGCGATGATGAGCCCGAGTCCGACAAGGATGACTTTCTTCTTGCCAATGTTGTGAGGAATGCTCGGCCTGGGAGACGGAAAGATTCTGGTCCATCTAAAAGTCAACATAAGCGGACGCGTGTTGATGCAAACAAAGATGTGGTTGCTGACTCGGGTGGGGAGGCGGATGTTGCTCCAAAGCTTTGTTGAAGTGCCGCCTTTGTTTCTTCCACTGTTATTCTATTTACCTTTTTTGTCTCTTATCAACCTAAATTATTAATGTGGACTACATTTTCATTTACACAGAAGAAGTGTTGGGGACCGTAGCAGAAATTTAAAATTTTCTACGCATCACCAAGATCAATCTATGGAGTAATCTAGCAACGAGGGAAAGGAGAGTGCATCTACATACCCTTGTAGATCACTAAGCGGAAGCGTTCAAGTGAACGGAGTTGATGGAGTCGTACTCGTCGTGATCCAAATCACCGATGATCCTAGCGCCGAACGGACGGCACCTCCGCGTTCAACACACGTATGGTTGGGAGACATCTCCTCCTTCTTGATCCAGCAAGGTGAGAGGAGAAGTTGAGGGAAAACTCCGACAGCACGACGGCGTGGTGGTGATGGAGCTCCTGGTTCTCCGGCAGGGCTTCGCCAAGCACTACGGAGGAGGATGAGGTGTTGGAGGAGGAAGAGGGCTGCGCTAGGGGAAGGGTTCGGCTGCCCTCTCTCTCCCTCACTATATATAGGGGGAAGGGAGGAGGGGGAGGCACCCTAGGGTTCCCTAGGGGAGGGGCGGCAGCCACAGGGGAAACCCTAGATGGGTTTGTGTGCCCCCACCCCCTAGGAAACTTGCCCCCCAAGCCGGGAGGGGCGGCTGCCCTAGGGGTGGCGCCCCCACCTCTCATGGTTACGTGAGATGGGGTGGGAGGGGCGCTTAGCCCCTTAGTGGGCTGATGTGCCCTCTCCCCTTGGCCCATAAGGCCCCCCAACGCTTGTCGGGGCCTCTGAAACCCCTTTCGGACACGCTGGTCATCACCTGGTACCCCCGGAACAATTCTGGACTCCAATACCCTTCGTCCAATATACCGATCTTCACCTCCGGACCATTCCGGAGCTCCTCGTCATGTCCGGGATCTCATCCGGGACTCCGAACAACCTTCAGTAACCACATACTATTTCCCATAACAACTCTAGCGTCACCGAACCTTAAGTGTGTAGACCCTACGGGTTCGGGAACCATGCAGACATGACCGAGACAACTCTCCGGCCAATAACCAACAGCGGGATCTGGATACCCATGTTGGCTCCCACATGTTCCACGATGATCTCATCGGATGAACCACGATGTCGAGGATTCAATCAATCCCGTATACAATTCCCTTTGTCCAGCGGTATTGTACTTGCCCGAGATTCGATCGTCGGTATCCGATACCTTGTTCAATCTCATTACCGGCAAGTCTCTTTACTTGTTCCATAACACATCATCCCGTGATCAACTCCTTGGTCACATTGTGCACATTATGATGATGTCCTACCGAGTGGGCCCAGAGATACCTCTCCGTTTACACGGAGTGACAAATCCCAGTCTCGATTCGTGCCAACCCAACAGACACTTTCGGAGATACCTGTAGTGTACCTTTATAGCCACCCAGTTACGTTGTGACGTTTGGCACACCCAAAGCACTCCTACGATATCAGGGAGTTGCACAATCTCATGGTCTAAGGAAATGATACTTGACATTAGAAAAGCTTTAGCAAACGAACTACACGATCTTGTGCTAGGCTTAGGATTGGGTCTTGTCCATCACATCATTCTCCTAATGATGTGATCCCATTATCAACAACATCCAATGTCCATGGTCAGGAAACCGTAACCATCTTATTGATCAACGAGCTAGTCAACTAGAGGCTTACTAGGGACATGGTGTTGTCTATGTATCCACACATGTATCTGAGTTTCCTATCAATACAATTCTAGCATGGATAATAAACGATTATCATGAATAAGGAAATATAATAATAACCAATTTATTATTGCCTCTAGGGCATGTTTCCAACAGTCTCCCACTTGCACTAGAGTCAATAATCTAGTTCACATCGCCATGTGATTAACACTCACAGGTCACATCGTCATGTGACCAACATCCAAGAGTCTACTAGACTCAATGATCTAGTTCACATCACTATGTGATAAACACTGAAAGAGTTCTGGGTTTGATCATGTTATGCTTGTGAGAGAGGTTGTAGTCAACGGGTCTTGCCATATTTAGATCCCTATGTATTTCACAAAACTTTATGTCATATCATAGATGCTGCTACCATGTTTCACTTGGAGCTATTCCAAATTATTGCTCCATTATACGTATCCGGTATCTCTACTCAGAGCTATCCGGATAGGTGTTAATCTTGCATCGACGTAACTCTTTATGTCGAACTCTTTATCACCTCCATAACCGAGAAACATTTCCTTATTCCTCTAAGGATAATTTTGACCGCTATCTGGTGATCTACTCCTAGATCACCTTTGTACCCTCTTGCCAGACATGTGGCAAGGCACACATCAGGTGCGGTACTCAGCATGGCATACCGTATAGAGCCTATGACAAAAGCATAGGAAACGACCTTCGTCCTTCCTCTTTCTTCTGCCGTGGTCAATCTTTGAGTCTTACTCAACTTCACACCTTACAACTCAGGTAAGAACCCCTTCTTTGACTGATCTATTTTGAACTCTTTCAAAACATGTCAAGGTGTGCGTTCTTTGAAAGTATCATCAGACGTCTTGATCTATTTCTATAGATCTTGATGCCCAATATGTAAGCAGCTTTATCCAGGTCTTCCTTTGAAAATCACTCTTCAAACAACCGTTTATGCTTTCCAGAAATTCTACATCATTTTGAATCAACAATATGTCATCCACATATACTTATCAGAAATGTTGTAGTGCTCCCACTCACTTTCTTGTAAATACAAGTTTCTAGCAAACATTGTATAAACCTAAAAGCTTTGATCACTCCATCAAAGCATATATTCTGACTCCGAGATGCTTGCTCTAGTCCATAGAAGGATCGCTGGAGCCAACATACCTTTTATCATCCTTAGGATCGACAAAACTTTGATTGTATCACATACAACTCTTTCTTACGAAAAACTGGTAAGAAAACTTGTTTTGACATCCATCTGTCAGATTTCATAATCGAAAAATACAGCTAATGCTAACATGATTCCGACGGACTTAAGCATCGCTACGGGTGAGAAATTCTCATCGTAGTCAACTCCTTGAACTTGTGAAAATATTCTTTCCCACAAGTCGAGCTTCATAGACGGTAACATTACCGCCCATGTCTATCTTCTTCTTAAAGATCCATTTATCTCAATGGATTGCCGATCATCGAGCAAGTCCACCAAAGTCCATACTTTGTTCTGATATATGGATCCTATCTCGGATTTCATGGCTTCTAACCATTTATCGGAATATGGGCCCACCATCGCTTCTCCATAGCTCGTAGGTTCATTGTTGTCCAACAACATGATACCTGAGACAGGATTACCGTACCACTCAGGAGTAGTACATATCCTTGTCGACCTACGAGGTTCGATAGCAACTTGATCTGAAGCTTCATGATCACTATCATTAACTTCCTATTCAACAGACGTAGGCGCCACAGAAAACATCTTTCTGTGTTGCATCACTTTCTGGTTGAAATAAAGGTTCGACAACCTCATCAAGTTCTATCTTCCTCCCACTCAATTCTTTCGAGAGAAACTCCTTCTCGAGAAAGGACCCGTTCTAAGCGACAAACAATTTGCCCTCGGATCTGAGATAGAAGGTATACCCAACTGTCACCCTTGGGTATCCTATGAAGATGTGTTTGTCCGCTTTGGGTTCGAGCTTCTCCGGCTGAAGCCCTAAGCATCGTATCCCCAAACATTAAGAAACGACAACTTTGGTTTCTTGCCAAACCAATGTTCATATGACGTCGTCTCAACGGACTTAGATGGTGTCCTATCTAAAGTGAATGCAGCTGTCTCTAACGCATAACCTCAAAATGAAAATGGTAGATTGGTAAGAGACATCATAGGTCGCACCATATCTCATAGGGTTCGATTACGACGTCCGGACACACCATTACCTTGTGGTGTTCCAGGTGGCTTCAACTGTGAAAAACTTCCACAATGTCTTAAGTGATTGCCAAACTCATAACTCAGAAAATCCCCTTTTGATCAGATTGTAGGAACATGATCTTATTTTATGATGATTCTTAACTTCATTCTGAAATCGCTTGAACTTATCAAACGTTTCAGACTTGTGCTTCATTAAGTAGATATACCTATATCTACCCAAATCGTTAGTGAAGATGAGAAAATAGCGATATCCACCGCACGCTTCAATTCTCATTGGATCACACGCATCAGCATGCATGATTTCCAACAAGTCACTTGCCCGTTTCATTGTACCTGAAAACGGGGTCTTAGTCATCCTGCCCATGAGGCATGGCTCGCATGTGTCAAGCGATTCAAAATCAAGTGACTCCAAACATCCATCGATATGGAGTTTCTTCATGCATCTTACGCCAATATGACCTAAGCGGCAGTGCCACAAGAAAGTGGTACTATCATTATTAACTCTACATCTTTTGGCGTGAACATGTGTATCACCACGACCGAGATTCAATGAACCATTCACATAGGGTGCATGACCATGAAAGGTATCATTCACGTAAACAGAATAACCATTATTCTCTAACTTAAATGAATGATCGTATTGCAATGAACATGATCTAATCATATTCATGCTCAACGTAGACACCTGATAACATTTATCTAGGTTCAATACTAATCCCGAAGGCAGATGGAGCGTGCGATGGTGATCTCATCAACTTTGGAAACACTTCCAACACACATCATCACCTCGCCCTCAGCCAGTCTCCGTTTAGTCTGTAGCTTTTGCTTCAAGTCACCAATAATAGTAACTGAACCAGTATCCAATACCCAGGTGCTACCAGGAGTACTAGTGAGGTACACATTAATAACACGTATAAATTTTGTTGAAGTTGCCAGCCTTCTTATCTACCATGCATTTGGGGTAATTCCGCTACCAGTGACCGTTCCCTTTACAATAGAGGCACTTAGTCTCGGGTTTGGGTTCAACCTTGGGTTCCTTCACTGGAGCGGCAACTGGTTTGCCATCTATGAAGTTTCCCTTCTAGCCCTTGCCCTTCTTGAAACCAGTGGTCTTGTTAAACCATCAACACTTGATGCTCCTTCTTGATTTCTACCTTTTGCGGTCTTAAGCACCGCGAACAGCTCCGGGATCAACTCCATCCCTTGCATGTCATAGTTCATCACGAAGATCTAGTAGCTTAGTGATAGTGGCTAGAGAACTCTATCAATCACTATCTTATCCAGAAGTTTAACTCCCACTTGATTTAAGTGATTGTAGCACCCAGACATTTTGAGCACATGCTCACTAGCTGAGCTATTCTCATCCATCTTGTTGGCAAAAGAACTTGTCAGAGGTCTCACACCTCTCAACACGGGCATGAGCCTGAAATCCCAATTTCAGCTCTTGGAAAATCTCATATGTTCTATGGCGTTCAAAACGTCATTGGAATCCCGATTCTAAGCCGTAAAGTATGGTGCACTAAACTATCAAGTAGTCATCAGGATGTGTCTGTCAGGTGTTCACAACATTCAGAGACGACGTTGTAGGGGTTTGCACATCGAGCGGTGCATCAAAGACGTAAGCCTTCTGTGTAGCAGTGAGGACACTCCTCGGACTACGGACCTAGTCCGCATCATTGCTTACAATATCTTTCAACTTAATCTTTCTCTAGGAACGTATTGAAACAGGGAGCTACAACGTGAGCTATTTATCTACAACATATTTGCAAAGACAATTTAGACTATGTTCATGATAATTGAGTTCATCTAATCAAATTATTTAATGAACTCCCACTCAAATAGACATCCCTCTAGTCATCTAAGTGAAACATGATCCGAATCGACTAGGCCATGTCCGATCATCACGTGAGACGGACTAGTCATCAACGGTGAACATCTCATGTTGATCGTATCTTCTATACGACTCATGTTCGACCTTTCAGTCTTCCGTGTTCCGAGGCCATGTCTGTACATGCTAGGCTCATCAAGTCAACCTAAGTGTTTCGCATGTGTCCCGAGGCCATGTCTGTACATGCTAGGCTCGTCAACACCCGTTGTATTCGAACGTTAGAATCTATCACACCCGATCATCACGTGGTGCTTCGAAACAACGAACCTTTGCAATGGTGCACAATTAGGGGGAACACTTTTCTTGAAATTTTAGTGAGGGATCATCTTATTTAAGCTACCGTCGTTCTAAGCAAATAAGATGTAAAACATGATAAACATCACATGCAATCAAATAGTGACATGATATGGCCAATATCATTTTGCTCCTTTTGATCTCCATCTTCGGGGCTCCATGATCATCATTGTCACCGGCATGACACCATGATCTCCATCATCATGATCTCCATCATCGTGTCTTCTTGAAGTTGTCTCGTCATCTATTACTTCTACTACTATGGCTAATGCTTTAGCAATAAAGTAAAGTAATTACATGACGTTTATCTTGACACGCAGGTCATAAATAAATTAAGACAACTCCAATGGCTCCTGCCAGTTGTCATACTCATCGACATGCAAGTCGTGATTCCTATTAAAAGAACATGATCAATCTCATACATCACATATATCATTCATCACATCCTTTTGGCCATATCACATCACAAAGCATATGCTGCAAAAATAAGTTAGACGTCCTCTAATTGTTGTTGCAAGTTTTTACGTGGCTGCTATAGGTTTCTAGCAAGAACGTTTCTTACCTACGCGAAAACCACAACGTGATATGCCAATTTCTATTTACCCTTCATAAGGACCCTTTTCATCGAATCCGATCCGACTAAAGTGGGAGAGACAGACACCCGCTAGCCACCTTATGCAACTAGTGCATGTCAGTCGGTGGAACCAGTCTCACGTAAGAGTACGTGTAAGGTCGGTCTGGGCCGCTTCATCCCACGATGCCGCCGAATCAAGATAAGACTAGTAACGGCAAGTAAATCGACAAAATCGACACCCACAACTGCTTTGTGTTCTACTCGTGCATAGAAACTACGCATAGGCCTAGCTCTGATACCACTGTTGGGGATCGTAGCAGAAATTTAAAATTTTCTACGCATCACCAAGATCAATATATGGAGTAATCTAGCAACGAGGGGAAGGAGAGTGCATCTACATACCCTTGTATATCACTAAGCGGAAGCGTTCAAGTGAACGGGGTTGATGGAGTCGTACTCGTCGTGATCCAAATCACCGATGATCCTAGCGCCGAACGGACGGCACCTCCGCGTTCAACACACGTATGGTTGGGAGACGTCTCCTCCTTCTTGATCCAGCAAGGTGAGAGGAGAAGTTGAGGGAAAACTCCGACAGCACGACGGCGTGGTGGTGATGGAGCTCGTGGTTCTCCGGCAGGGCTTCGCCAAGCACTACGGAGGAGGATGAGGTGTTGGAGGAGGAAGAGGGTTGTGCCAGGGGAAGGGTTCGGCTGCCCTCTCTCTCCCTCACTATATATAGGGGAAAGGGAGAAGGGGAGGCGCCCTAGGGTTCCCTAGGGGAGGGGCGGCGGCCACAGGGAAAACCCTAGATGGGTTTGGGCACCCCCACCCCCCAGGAAACTTGCCCCCCAAACCGGCTGCCCCAGGAGTGGCGCCCCCACCTCTCCTGGTTACGTGAGATGGGGTGGGAGGGGCGCTCAGCCCCTTAGTGGGCTGATGTGCCCTCTCCCCTTGGCCCATAAGGCCCCCCAACACTTGTCGGGGCCTCCGAACCCCTTTCGGACACGCTGGTCATCACCTGGTACCCCCAGAACAATTCCGGACTCCAATACCCTTCGTCCAATATACCGATCTTCACCTCCGGACCATTCCGGAGCTCCTCGTCATGTCCGGGATCTCATCCGGGACTCTGAACAACCTTCGGTAACCACATACTATTTCCCATAACAACTCTAGCATCACCGAACCTTAAGTGTGTAGACCCTACGGGTTCGGGAACCATGCAGACATGACCGAGACAACTCTCCGGCCAATAACCAACAGCGGGATCTGGATACCCATGTTGGCTCCCACATGTTCCACGATGATCTCATCGGATGAACCACGATGTCGAGGATTCAATCAATCCCGTATACAATTCCTTTTGTCCAGCGGTATTGTACTTGCCCGAGATTCGATCGTCGGTATCCGATACCTTGTTCAATCTCGTTACCGGCAAGTCTCTTTACTCATTCCGTAACACATCATCCCATGATCAACTCCTTGGTCACATTGTGCACATTATGATGATGTCCTACCGAGTGGGCCCAGAGATACCTCTCCGTTTACACGGAGTGACAAATCCCAGTCTCGATTCGTGCCAACCCAACAGACACTTTCGGAGATACCTGTAGTGTACCTTTATAGCCACCCAGTTACATTGTGACGTTTGGCACACCCAAAGCACTCCTACGGTATCCGGGAGTTGCACAATATCATGGTCTAAGGAAATGATACTTGACATTAGAAAAGCTTTAGCAAACGAACTACACGATCTTGTGCTAGGCTTAGGATTGGGTCTTGCCCATCACATCATTCTCCTAATGATGTGATCCCGTTATCAACGACATCCAATGTCCATGGTCAGGAAACCGTAACCATCTTATTGATCAACGGGCTAGTCAACTAGAGGCTTACTAGGGACATGGTGTTGTCTATGTATCCACACATGTATCTGAGTTTCCTATCAATACAATTCTAGCATGGATAATAAACGATTATCATGAACAAGGAAATATAATAATAACCAATTTATTATTGCCTCTAGGGCATATTTCCAACAAGAAGAAGACTAGTAAGAGGAAGAGAACTGAAGATGACGGCGAGGAAGAAGATGATGTTCGATTTAACAAGACCGTATGTTTGTCACTCCCCATTGTTCGCAAAGCTGTCGGTTTATTGAAAGATCCACATCGTATTCGTGTTTAGGACGCTCGTTTTGGTGTCGTCTTTAACTCGACAATAAAGAAAAATGTGTCCCGCATTCTTATGTGCTATATGATGGTAATTATTGGCACTGGCACATTGAAAACCAACTTGGGTCCTGACAGGGATCTTCGAATCATTCGTGTTGTTGTTCATCACATATTTGGTCTTTCTATGGGAGCTCACACTACACCCATGCCTGCTACCACTGGCTATTATGATTCATTGTTTGCACTCAAGGATGAGCTAGCCTTTGACCGTTCACAAAGTATAGGTGTTAAGGACTTTCTTGCACTGCTGGCGGTGTTGGTGGAGGGTGTGGACACCGAGACGGTTGATCTTGTTTTCAAGGTTTTTCTTCATGATACTTTATTAGAATTTGGTATGCCCCGGGCTTGCAGTTCGTTTTGGCAGGTTTGCTGCCATGGTTGAGAACATGGGTTATGCGGCTATGGCAAAGATGGACTTTTGTTAGCTTCTTGTCAATGAGCTCGAGTTAGCTGTGGCGAAGTGGCAGTCAGAAGGTAGTAAGCAGAATTGCGCTGATGTTGTGCCATTGTCCCCCTGATTATGTACCTGGATTGCTTGAAACATCGCAAAGTTTTAGTTATGCACACATTGACGCCACGCGTATCACACCTGACGAATAAAGTTGACGATATACAACCATGATATGCCTGTTAAGGGAAAGATTTATCTGTTAACATATAGATTTGGGAAGCTGCCGGTTAGTGCATCCGTTTTTAATTGTTTTTTTCTTTCTATCCTTATTTTAAGTGATATGATATGGTCATCATCATCTTGTGCCTTTGATCTCCATCTCCAAAGCACCGTCATGATCACCACCATCACCGGCTTGACACCTTGATCTCCATCGTAGCATTGTTGTCGTCTTGCCAACTATTGCTTCCACGACTATCGCTACCGCTTAGAGATAAAGTAAAGCAATTACATGGCGATTGCATTTCATACAATAAAGTGACAACCATATGGCTCCTGCCAGTTGCCGATAACCGTGTTACAAAACATGATCATCTCATACAAAAATTTATATAATCACGTCTTGACCATATCACATCACAACATGCCCTGCAAAAACAAGTTAGACGTCCTCTACTTTGTTGTTGCGAGTTTTACGTGGCTGCTACGGGCTTAGCAAGAACCGCTCTTACCTACGCATCAAAAACCATAACGCGGTATAGTGATTGCTTTTTGATCTTCAGAAAGAACCCTGTTCATTGAATCTGATTATACTAAAGTTGGAGAAACTGACACCCGCCAGCCACATGTGTGCAAAGCACGTCGGTAGAACCAGTCTCATGAACGCGGTCATGTAATGTCGGTCCAGGCCGCTTCATCCAACAATACCGCCGAATCAAGAAACAACTAGTGACGGCAAGCAATATGTATATACCCGCACCCACAACTCCTTTGTATTCTACTCATGCATATAACATCTACGCATAGACCTGGCTCGGATGCCACTGTTGGGGAACACAGTAATTTCAAAAAATTTCTATGCACACGCAAGATCCATCTAGGTGATGCATAGCAACGAGAGGGGAGAGTGTTGTCCATGTACCCTCGTAGACCGTAAGCGGAAGCGTTATGACAACGCGGTTGATGTAGTTGTACGTCTTCACGATCCGACCGATCCTAGCACCGAAAGTACGCCACCTCCGCGATCTGCACACGTTCAGCTCAGTGATGTCCCACGAACTCTAGATCCAGCTGAGTGTCGAGGGGGAGCTTCGTCAACACGACGGCGTGATGACGGTGACGATGAAGTTACCGATGCAGGGCTTTTTCGCCTAAGCACTACAATGATATGACCGAGGTGGAAATATGTGGAGGGGGGCACCGCACACGGCTAAGAGATCAACTTGTGTGTCTATGGGGTGGCGCCCTCCCCCGTATATAAAGGAGTGGAGGAGGGGGAGGGCCGACCCTCTATGGCGCGCCCAATGGGGGGAGTCCTACTCCCGGTGGGAGTAGGATTCCCCCTTTCCCTTGTTAGAGTAGGAGAGAAGGAAAGGGGAGAGAGAGGGAAGGAAGGGGGAGCGGCCCCCCACACAATTCGGATTGGGCTAGGGGGGCGCCCTCCACCTTGGCCTTCCTCTCCTTTTTCCACTAAGGCCCAATAAGGCCCATATACTCCCCGGGGGGTTCCGGTAACCCCACGGTACTCCGCTAAATGCCCGAACTCACCCGGAAACATTCCGATGTCCAAACATAGCCTTCCAATATATCGATCTTTATGTCTCGACCATTCAGAGACTCCTCGTCATGTCCGTGATCATATCCGGGACTCCGAACTACCTTCTGTACATCAAAACACATAAACACGTAATACCGATCATCACCGAACGTTAAGCGTGCGGACCCTACGGGTTTGAGAACTATGTAGACATGACCGAGACTCATCTCTGGTCAATAACCAATAGCAGAACCTGGATGCTCATATTGGTTCCTACATATTCTACAAAGATCTTTATCGGTCAAACCGCACAACAACATATGTTGTTCCCTTTGTCATCGGTATGTTACTTGCCCGAGATTCGATCGTCGGTATCTCAATACCTAATTCAATCTCGTTACCGGCAAGTCTCTTTACTCGCTCCATAATGCAACATCTCATAACTAACTCATTAGTCACATTGCTTGCAAGGCTTATAGTGATGTGCATTACCGAGAGGGCCCAGATATACCTCTCCAATACACAGAGTGACAAATCCTAATCTCGATCTATGCCAACTCAACAAACACCATCGGAGACACCTGTAGAGCATCTTTATAATCACCCAGTTACGTTGTGACGTTTGATAGCACACTAAGTGTTCCTCCGGTATCCGGGAGTTGCACAATCTCATAGTCATAGGAACATGTATAAGTCATGAAAAAAGCAATAGCAACAAACTAAATGATCATAGTGCTAAGCTAACGGATGGGTCTTGTCCATCACATCATTCTCTAATGATGTGATCCCGTTCATCAAATGACAACACATGTCTATGGCTAGGAAACTTAACCATCTTTGATTAACGAGCTAGTCAAGTAGAGGCATACTAGGGACACTCTGTTTGTCTATGTATTCACACATGTATCAAGTTTCCGGTTAATACAATTTTAGCATGAATAATAAACATTTATCATGATATAAGGAAATTCAAATAACAACTTTATTGTTGCCTCTAGGGCATATTTCCTTCATGGTGCTAAAGTCCTTCACAAACCGACGGTAGAAACCAGCAAGGCCAAGAAAGCTTCGTACTTGGCTTACATTTTGTGGAGGCATCCACTCACGGATGGCTTTGACTTTCTCCTCATCTACCTCCACACCTTTACCTGAAACAACAACACCAATAAACACAACTTTGTCTGTGCAAAATATGCACTTTTCCTTGTTGGCATATAATATCTCCTCTCTTAGGACATCAAGCACACACCGGATGTGTTCAACATGTTCATCCAAAGTTTTGCTATAAATTAGGATGTCATCAAAGTAAACAACGACAAACTTGCCAATGAACATTCTAAGCACATGATTCATTAATCTCATGAAGGTACTAGGTGCATTTGTCAATCCAAATGGCATAACTAACCACTTACAAAACGGATTTTATTTTGAAAGCAGTTTTCCAGTCATCACCCTCTCTCATTCTAATTTGATGGTAGCCACTTCGCAAATCAATTTTAGAAAAGATGGTGGCACCACTAAGTTCATCAAGCATATCATCAAGCCTAGGTATGGGTGCCTATACCTCACGGTGATGTTGTTAATAGGCCTACAATCACAACACATTCAGGAAGATCCATCTTTTTTGGTACTAAAAGAATGGGTACAA
The DNA here is from genome assembly GCF_003073215.2 of Triticum urartu. Taxonomy (NCBI): domain Eukaryota; kingdom Viridiplantae; phylum Streptophyta; class Magnoliopsida; order Poales; family Poaceae; genus Triticum; species Triticum urartu. The sequence continues at coordinate 378,071,944 of NC_053027.1, read as the reverse complement.
CACAAGGTGAGAGACTTTCCCTTAAATAACCTTTGTTTAGTAGGCCTTCAACTTGTCGCTGAATCTCCTTGGTTTCCTCTGGGTTTGTGCAGTATGGTGGTCGGTTAGGTAATGGGGCTCCTGTGACCAAATCAATTTGGTGCTCAATGCCTCTTTGTGGTGGCAGCCCCGGTGGTATCTCCTCGGGGAACACATCTTCATACTCCTGCAAAATTCCAGTAACAACACTAGGAGTGCTAGAGGATAATTCATTAGTAGAAAGAAAGTTGCCGCTGTACAAAAGTACAAAGAACACGGAATTGTGTTCTCTCAACTCTCTCATGTCCCTTTTCCTAGACATCATAACTAATCCATGTTCTTTCCCATGTCTTGGTCAATTTAAGCTGTGGGGTTTTATTTGGCTTTGGACTCTCTCGCTCACTATGTTGGTGGATGTCACTCAAGTGTTTCTCGCTCACTCTCTCTTTCCTTTTCAGATCATCCATCAATATTTCTTCAGGTGTCAAAGGGAGCAAAGATATGCGCTCTCCCTCGTATTGGAACGAGAGACGATTAGCACGGCCGCTAATTTGCACATCGTGATCATACAACCAAGGTCTTCCCAAAACCAATTGGCATGCTTGCATTGGCACCATGTCACATTCCACTTGACCTCAATACTTCCCAATGGAAATCTGAACGGTGACTATGTACTCAAAGTGTGCCACAATCATTGAGCCATTGCATCTTATATGGAATCGGGTGCCTTCTTTGTTTCAGCCCCAATTTCTCTACTAAATCTGAACTTGCAATGTTGTTGCAGCTGCCATTGTCAACAATAATTCTGCAGAAATGTGACCATGCCCTTTGCACTTCCAACACTCAATATCTCGGCTTTGAGATGATGGTACAACTATGGGGTTAGAAGTACTTCCAGCAACAGAGGGAGCATGCTTGTCAACATTCCTTGGAGCCGGTGATGATGCCGATGAAGCTGTTGTTCGCCTGGTGGCAGTAGGGTGTGAAGTATACTGAAACTGAGAACCACCATGAGAGGCACTTGGCTGCAACCTTTGCCATGGTGTGGTGGTGTGGTTATGAGATATCCGTCCATGATCACTCCGATGCACCTTCCTCTCCGTGCACTTTGCTTGCTCCAGAATATCTTGTAGAGTGTTAGAGGGAACCATCTCCACAAAATTAGAAATTTCATTGTTGAGACCATGCAGAAATCTTGCCATCTTTGACTCCTCACCTTCATGAATATGAGCACGAACCAACAACAATTCCATCTCTTTATAGTACTCATCCACTGTGTGAGTACCTTGGCTGAGGCGCTGCAATCTATTTCGGAGATCTCTTTGATATTGTGAAGGAACAAACCTTCGCCTCATGGCTTGTTTCTATTGGGGAACATAGTAATTTCAAAAAAATTCCTACGCACACGCAAGATCATAGTGATGCATAGCAACGAGGGGAGAGTGTGATCTACGTACCCTTGTAGACCGACAGCGGAAGCGTTATATCAACACGGTTGATGTAGTTGTACGTCTTCACGGCCCGACCGATCAAGCACCGAAATTACGGCACCTCCGAGTTCTAGCACACGTTCAGCTCGATGACGATCCCCGGACTCCGATCCAGCAAAGTCTCGAGGAAGAGTTCCGTCAGCACGACGGCGTGGTGACGATCTTGATGTTCTACCGTCGCAGGACTTCGCCTAAGCACCGCTACAATATTATCGAGGATTATGGTGGAGGGGGGCACCGCACACGGCTAAGAGAACGATCACGAAGATCAACTTGTGTGTTTATGGGGTGCCCCCTGCCCCCGTATATAAAGGAGTGGAGGAGGGGAGGGCCGGCCCTCTCTATGGCGCGCCCTAGGGGAGTCCTACTCCCACCGGGAGTAGGATTCCCCCTTTCCTAGTCCAACTAGGAGTCCTTCCATGTAGTGGGAGTAGGAGACAAGGAAGGGGAAGAGGGAAGAGAAGGAAGGAGGGGGCACCGCCCCTCCCCCTAGTACAATTCGGACTAGTCAATGGGGGGGCGTGCGGCCTGCCTCTCCCTCTCCCCTAAAGCCCAATAAGGCCCATATACTTCTTCCCCCGTATTCCCATAACTCCCCGGTACTCCGAAAACTACCCGAACCACTCGGAACCTTTCCGATGTCCGAATATAGTCATCCAATATATAGATCTTTACGTCTCGACCATTTCGAGACTCCTCGTCATGTCCCCGATCTCATCCGGGACTTCGAACTCCTTCGGTACATCAAAACTCATAAACTCATAATATAACTGTCATCGAAACCTTAAGCGTGCGGACCCTACGGGTTCGAGAACAATGTAGACATGACCGAGACACGTCTTCGGTCAATAACCAATAGAGGAACCTGGATGCTCATATTGGCTCCTACATATTCTACGAAGATCTTTATCGGCCAGACCGCATAACAACATACGTTGTTCCCTTTGTCATCGGTATGTTACTTTCCCGAGATTCGATCGTCGGTATCTCAATACCTAGTTCAATCTCGTTATCGGCAAGTCTCTTTACTCGTTCCGTAATACATCATCTCGCAACTAACTCATTAGTTGCAATGCTTGCAAGGCTTATGTGATGTGCATTACCGAGAGGGCCCAGAGATACCTCTCCGACAATTGGAGTGACAAATCCTAATCTCGAAATAAGCCAACCCAACATGTACCTTTGGAGACACCTGTAGAGCTCCTTTATAATCATCCAGTTACGTTGTGATGTTTGGTAGCACACAAAGTGTTCCTCCGGTAAACGGGAGTTGCATAATCTCATAGTCATAGGAACATGTACAAGTCATGAAGAAAGCAATAGCAACATACTAAACGATCGAGTGCTAAGCTAACGGAATGGGTCAAGTCAATCACATCATTCTCCTAATGATGTGATCCTGTTAATCAAATAACAAATCTTTGTCTATGGTTAGGAAACATAACCATCTTTGATTAACGAGCTAGTCAAGTAGAGGCATACTAGTGACACTCTGTTTGTCTATGTATTCACACATGTATTATGTTTCCGGTTAATACAATTCTAGAATGAATAATAAACATTTATCATGAAATAAGGAAATAAATAATAACTTTATTATTGCCTCTAGGGCATATTTCCTTCAGTCTCCCACTTGCACTAGAGTCAATAATCTAGTTCACATTGCCATGTGATTTAACACCAATAGTTCACATCATTACGTGACCAACACTCAAAGGGTTTACTAGAGTCAATAATCTAGTTCACATCGCTATGTGATTAACACCCAAAGAGTACTAAGGTGTGATCATGTTTTGCCTGTGAGAGAAGTTTAGTCAACGGGTCTGCCATATTCAGATTCGTATGTATTTTGCAAATTTCTATGTCAATAATGCTCTGCACGGACCTACTCTAGCTAATTGCTCCCACTTTCAATATGCATCCAGATTGAGACTTAGAATCATCTGGATCAGTGTCAAAATTTGCATCGACGTAACCCTTTACGACGAACCTTTTGTCACCTCCATAATCGAGAAACATATCCTTATTCCACTAAGGATAATTTTGACCGTTGTCCAGTGATCTACTCCTAGATCACTATTGTACTCCCTTGCCAACATCAGTGTAGGGTATACAATAGATCTGGTACACAGCATGGCATACTTTATAGAACCTATGGCTGAGGCATAGGGAATGACTTTCATTCTCTTTCTATCTTCTGCCGTGGTCGGGTTTTGAGTCTTACTCAATTTCACACCTTGTAACACAGGCAAGAACTCTTTCTTTGACTGTTCCATTTTGAACTACTTCAAAATATTGTCAAGGTATGTACTCATTGAAAAAACTTATCAAGCGTCTTGATCTATCTCTATAGATCTTGATGTTCAATATGTAAGCAGCTTCACCGAGGTTTTCTTTGAAAAAATCCTTTCAAACACTCCTTTATGCTTTGCAGGATAATTCTACATTATTTCCGATCAACAATATATCATTCACATATACTTATCAGGAATATTGTAGTGCTCCCACTCACTTTCTTGTAAATACAGGCTTCACCGCAAGTCTGTATAAAACTATATGCTTTTATCAACTTATCAAAGCATATATTCCAACTCCGAGATGCTTGCACCAGTCCATAGATGGATCGCTGGAGCTTGCATATTTAGTTAACACCTTTAGGATCGACAATACCTTCTAGTTGCATCGTATACAACTCTTCTTTAATAAATCCATTAAGGAATGCAATTTTGTTTATCCATTTGCCAGATTTCATAAAATGCGGCAATTGCTAACATGATTCGGACAGACTTAAGCATAGATACGAGTGAGAAACTCTCATCGTAGTCAACACCTTGAACTTGTCGAAAACCTTTTGCGACAATTCTAGCTTTGTAGATAGTAACACTACTATCAGTGTCCGTCTTCCTCTTGAAGATCCATTTATTTTTTGTGGCTTGCCGATCAACGGGCAAATCCATCAAAGTCCATACTTTGTTCTCATACATGGATCATATCTCAGATTTCATGGCCTCAAACCATTTCGCGGAATCTGGGCTCATCATCGCTTCCTCATAGTTCGCAAGTTCGTCATGGTCTAGTAACATGACTTCCAGAACAGGATTACCGTACCACTCTGGTGCGGATCTCACTCTGGTTTACCTACGAGATTCGGTAGTAACTTGATCTGAAGTTACATGATCATCATCATTAGCTTCCTCACTAATTGGTGTAGTAGTCACAAGAACAGATTTCTGTGATGAACTACTTTCCAATAAGGGAGAAGGTACAATTACCTTATCAAGTTTTCTACTTTCCTCCCACTCACTTCTTTCGAGAGAAACTCCTTCTCTGGAAAGGATCCATTCTCAGCAACGAATATCTTGCCTTCGGATCTGTGATAGAAGGTGTACCCAACATTTTCTTTTGGGTATCCTATGAAGACGCACTTATCCGATTTGGGTTTGAGCTTATCAGGATGAAACTTTTTCATATAAGCATCGCAACCCCAAACTTTAAGAAACGACAACTTTGGTTTCTTGCCAAACCACAGTTCATACGGTGCCGTTGGATTTAGATGGTGCCCTTTTTAACGTGAATGCAGCTGTCTCTAATGCATAACCCCAAAACTATAGTGGTAAATCGGTAAGAAACATCATAGATTGCACTATATCCAATAAAGTACGGTTATGACATTCGGACACACCATTATGCTGTGGTGTTCCAGGTGGCATGAATTTGTGAAACTATTCCACATTGTTTTAATTGAAGACCAAACTCGTAACTCAAATATTCGTCTCCGCGATCAGGTCGTGGAAACCTTATCTTCTTGTCATGATGATTTTCCACTTCACTCTGAAATTATTTGAACTATTCAAATGTTTCAGACTTATGTTTCATCAAGTAGATATACCCATATCTACTTAAATCATCTGTGAAGGTCAGAAAATAACGATACCCACCGCGAGCCTCAACACTCATCGGATCGCATACATCAGTATGTTTTATTTCCAATAAGTCAGTTGCTCGCTCCATCTGGAGAACGGCGTTTTAGTCATCTTGCCCATGAGGCATGGTTCGCAAGCATCAAGTGATTCCAAAAACCCATCAGCATGGAGTTTCTTCATGCGCTTTACACCAATATGACCTAAACGGCAGTGCCACAAATAAGTTGCACTATCATTATTAACTTTGCATCTTTTGGTTTCAATATTATGAATATGTGTATCACTACGATCAAGATCCAACGAACCATTTTCATTGGGTGTGTAACCATATAAGGTTTTATTCATGTAAACAGAACAACAATTTATTCTCTTACTTAAATGAATAACCGTATTGCAATAAACATGATCAAATCATATTTATGCTCAACGCAAACACCAAACAACACTTATTTAGGTTCAACACTAATCCCGAAAGTATAGGGAGTGTGCGATGATGATCATATCAATCTTGGAACTACTTCAAACACACATCATCACCTTACCCTTAACTAGTCTCTGTTCATTCTGCAACTCCCGATTCAAGTTACTAATCTTAGCAACTGAACTAGTACCAAATACTGAGGGGTTGCTATGAACACTAGCAAAGTACACATCAATAACATGTATATCAAATATACCTTTGTTTACTTTGCCATCCTTTCTTATCCGCCAAATACTTGGGTAGTTCCGCTTCCAGTGACCAGTCCCTTTGCAGTAGAAGCACTTAGTCTCAGGCTTAGGACCAGACTTGGGCTTCTTCACTTGAGCGGCAACTTGCTTGCTGTTCTTCTTGAAGTTCCCCTTTTTTCCTTTGCCCTTTTCTTGAAACTAGTGGTCTCGTCAACCATCAACACTTGATGTTTTTCTTGATTTCTACCTTCGTCAATTTCAGCATTATGAAGAGCTTGGGAATCGTTTCCGTTATCCCTTGCATATCATAGTTCATCACAAAGTTCTACTAACTTGGTGATGGTGACTAGAGAATTTTGTCAATCACTATTTTATCTGGAAGATTAACTCCCACTTGATTCAAATGATTGTAGTACCCAGACAATCTGAGCACATGCTCACTAGTTGAGCGATTCTCCTCCATATTTTAGCTATAGAACTTGTTGGAGACTTCATATCTCTCAACTCGGGTATTTGCTTGAAATATTAACTTCAACTCCTGGAACATCTCATATGGTCCATGACGTTCAAAACGTCTTTGAAGTCCCGATTCTAAGCCGTTAAGCATGGTGCACTAAACTATCAAGTAGTCATCATATTGAGCTAGCCAAACGTTCATAACGTCTGCATCTGCTCCTGCAATAGGTCTGTCACCTAGCGGTGCATCAAGGGCATAATTCTTCTGTGCAGCAATGAGGATAAACCTCAGATCACGAATCCAATCCGCATCATTGCTACTAATATCTTTCAACACAATTTTCTCTAGGAACATATCAAAATAAACATATGAAAGCAACAACGTGAGCTATTGATCTACAACATAATTTGCAAAATACTACCAGGACTAAGTTCATAATAAATTTAAGTTCAATTAATCATATTACTTAAGAACTCCCACTTAGATAGACATCCCTCTAATCATCTAAGTGATCACGTGATCCAAATCAACTAAACCATGTCCGATCATCACGTGAGATGGAGTAGTTTTCAATGGTGAACATCACTATGTTGATCATATCTACTATATGATCACGCTCGACCTTTCGGTCTCCAGTGTTCCGAGGCCATATCTGTATATGCTAGGCTCGTCAAGTTTAACCTGAGTATTCTGCATGTGCAAAACTGGCTTGCACCCGTTGTAGATGGACGTAGAGCTTATCACACCCGATCATCACGTGGTGTCTGGGCATGACGAACTTTGGCAACGGTGCATACTCAGGGAGAACACTTTTATCTTAAAATTTAGTGAGAGATCATCTTATAATGCTACCGTCAATCAAAGCAAGATAAGATGCATAAAAGATAAACATCACATGCAATCAATATAAGTGATATGATATGGCCATCATCATCTTGTGCTTGTGATCTCCATCTCCGAAGCATCGTCATGATCACCATCGTCACCGGCGCGACACCTTGATCTCCATCGTAGCATCATTGTTGTCTCGCCAATCTTATGCTTCTACGACTATCGCTATCGCTTAGTGATAAAGTAAAGCATTACAGGGCGATTGCATTGCATACAATAAAGCGACAACCATATGGCTCCTGCTAGTTGCCGATAACTCGATTACAAAACATGATCATCTCATGCAATAAAAATTAGCATCATGTCTTGACCATATCACATCACAACATGTCCTACAAAAACAAGTTAGACGTCCTCTACTTTGTTTGTTGCAAGTTTTACGTGGCTGCTACGGGCTTAAGCAAGAACCAATCTTACCTACGCATCAAAACCACAACGATAGTTTGTCAAGTTGGTGCTGTTTTCACCTTCGCAAGGACCGGGCGTAGCCACACTCGGTTCAACTAAAGTTGGAGAAACTGACACCCGCCAGCCACCTGTGTGCAAAGCACGTCGGTAGAACCAGTCTCGCGTAAGCGTACGCGTAATGTCGGTCCGGGCCGCTTCATCCAACAATACCGCCGAACCAAAGTATGACATGCTGGTAAGCAGTATGACTTATATCGCCCACAACTCACTTGTGTCCTACTCGTGCATATAACATCAACACATAAAACCTAGGCTCGGATGCCACTGTTGGGGAATGTAGTAATTTCAAAAAAATTCCTACGCACATGCAAGATCATGGTGATGCATAGCAACGAGGGGAGAGTGTGATCTATGTACCCTTGTAGACTGACAGCGGAAGCGTTATATCAACGCGGTTGATGTAGTCGTACGTCTTCACGGCCCGACCGATCAAGCACCGAAACTACGGCACCTCCGAGTTCTAGCACACGTTCAGCTCGATGACGATCCCCGGACTCCGATCCAGCAAAGTGTCGGGGAAGAGTTCCGTCAGCACGACGGCGTGGTGACGATCTTGATGTCCTACCGTCGCAGGGCTTCGCCTAAGCACCGCTACAATATTATCGAGGAGTATGGTGGAGGGGGGCACCGCACACGGCTAAGAGAACGATCACGAAGATCAACTTGTGTGTCTATGGGGTGCCCCCTGCCCCCGTATATAAAGGAGTGGAGGAGGGGAGGGCCGGTCCTCTCTATGGCTCGCCCTAGGGGAGTCCTACTCCCACCGGGAGTAGGATTCCCCCTTTCCTAGTCCAACTAGGAGTCCTTCCATGTAGTGGGAGTAGGAGACAAGGAAGGGGAAGAGGGAAGAGAAGGAAGGAGGGGGCGCCGCCCCTCCCCCTAGTCCAATTCGGACTAATCAATGGGGGCGCCGCGGCCTGCCTCTCCCTCTCCCCTAAAGCCCAATAAGGCCCATATACTTCTTCCCCGTATTCCCAAAACTCCCCGGTACTCCAAAAAATACCCAAACCACTCGGAACCTTTACGATGTCCGAATATAGTCGTCCAATATATCGATCTTTACGTCTCGACCATTTCGAGACTCCTCGTCATGTCCCCGATCTCATCCGAGACTCCGAACTCCTTCAGTACATCAAAACTCATAAACTCATAATATAACTGTCATCGAAACCTTAAGCGTGCGGACCCTACGGGTTCGAGAACAATGTAGACATGACCGAGACACGTCTCCGGTCAATAACCAATAGAGGAACCTGGATGCTCATATTGGCTCCTACATATTCTACGAAGATCTTTATCGGCCAGACCGCATAACAACATACGTTGTTCCCTTTGTCATCGGTATGTTACTTGCCCGAGATTCGATCGTCGGTATCTCAATACCTAGTTCAATCTCGTTACCGGCAAGTCTCTTTACTCGTTCCGTAATACATCATCTCGCAACTAACTCATTAGTTGCAATACTTGCAAGGCTTATGTGATGTGCATTACCGAGAGGGCCCAGAGATACCTCTCCGACAATCGGAGTGACAAATTCTAATCTCGAAATACGCCAACCCAACATGTACCTTTGGAGACACCTGTAGAGCTCCTTTATAATCACCCAGTTACGTTGTGACGTTTGGTAGCACACAAAGTGTTCCTCCGGTAAACAGGAGTTGCATAATCTCATAGTCATAGGAACATGTACAAGTCATGAAGAAAGCAATAGCAACATACTAAACGATCGAGTGCTAAGCTAACGGAATGGGTCAAGTCAATCACATCATTCTCCTAATGATGTGATCTTGTTAATCAAATAACAACTCTTTGTCTATGGTTAGGAAACATAACCATCTTTGATTAACGAGCTAGTCAAGTAGAGGCATACTAGTGACACTCTGTTTGTCTATGTATTCACACATGTATTATGTTTCCGGTTAATACAATTCTAGCATGAATAATAAACATTTATCATGAAATAAGGAAATAAATAATAACTTTATTATTGCCTCTAGGGCATATTTCCTTCAGTTTCATCTCTTCCCAAGTGTCAATGTGGTCACGGACTAGCAGCAGTTGATTTTATTGTAGTTGGTTCCACCAAGTGAGTGTGTAACCAGAAAACTCAACACAAGCAAGGTTTACTCTCTTCGGATCAGCAAGGTTATGGATACGAAAAATCTGATCACACTGCTCTTCCCAATAAAAATATGCATCGTGGTCTTCCTTTCCTGTGAACTTGGGGATGTGCAACTTGATTATTGCTATGTCATCTCGACCAACTCAGACACGATGTTCTGCACGACGCCCATCTTCAGCAGCACGACGCTATGGGACACCATCATAATCATCAAAATCATCTCCATGACCACAAGCAACATGCTCATGAGGGTCATAGTAGTGCCCACAAGGACCATGGCCTCACCCTCGAAGTTGCCCTCCTCACTGCCCTCCATGAGCAGCAGCCACACGTCCACCATACCTGTTGTTATCATCCTCCAAGGCACCGTCGACAGCAGCATGCACGGAATTCTCATCCCCAACTTCCTAAAGTGGGTCAATAGGGTGTTGTCGGTGTCGAACCCTATCGCCACCTGCTGGAGGTCACTCATGAAACATCCTTCCAAGTTCTCGAACCATGTTTCGTAATTCCTGAAAATCGGCATGTGTGACTGGGGCATCTTCTTCCCCATGGTTTTCTCCATGAACACTCGATCTAGATCCTGCCATGTTAGTAAGGCCAAAAGTGGAATAGGGTAATTCTGTGGAATCACACAACCTCACCTCTTACTCATCAAAGTTCTTATGAGTTCACATCAGATTGTGCTTCTCCTGGATGTGTTAAAGCAATTAGAAGACAGGAATAAAAGAATTAGCTTAGGTTTTTGGTGGAGCTCGTTGAGGTAAACAAAAAGGGGCTTGTGCTGAAATCAAGTTGATGCAAACCAAGAAAATATGGGAATAGATCTGTTGCACCTTTGCATCAAGATTGAAAAACACACAACACACAAGCTTCTGAAATTTTTCTACCAAGCTGAAACTTTTGGATCTTACACAACACTTTCTTTTTCTCTCTTGACTTTTTTTCCACTCTTTTTTTCTCTTTGATTTTTCGTCAATTTTTTTTCTCTTTTTCCAAAGCACAACAACCAAATCTGAAAGCAATTACGAAGATGAACTTGGTGCAGATCTAAAAGATGAAGAACATGCAAGGTATGCAACAACAAGATCTCAGCACCAACAAGGTTTGGATTTATTTTTGGTGGGGCTTTGGACTTCTAGGATAGAAAATGTAGCATGAAAACACTCGATCTAAAGGGATGATAGCAAGATAAACTTGGATAACAGATCCTACCGTGTCAACGAAGGCTCTGATACTAGATGATAGGTGGGAACCCGCTGAATGAGTTCACGCCCGAGGGTGGCTCGATCTTCACGTCGTAGGATCGAATCGGAAGGGATAACTAGCTGCAAGCAGCCGAGATAACTAGCTTTACACCTGCGAAGGTTGGATGCAACCCGTACGTTGGGGATGGCTGGCTGAAACTCAAGAACTCCAACCCGTTGTCCGGACAATCACAGAACCACAAACCGGGACTAATCCACACAAAACGGCCGGAACCGTAGAGCACAAACTAGGGGGAACCAAAGGCTCCTTCTCACGAATCCGAATGAACTCACAAGAGTAAAGGTAGCAAGATCTCTCGGATCTCTCTAGCAGTCTTGCTGCATAAGCTTATAGTTAAATGGTTTGACAAAAGGTTCCTAAGAGGATGGGGAAGACGGGGTCTTATAGTAGGGACAACCTCCCCTTAGTTAGGTGTGAAAATGGTTTCAAAAGTAAACAGGTTTGCATGGCTTTCTTGGGGGAATAAGCAGTCAGCTTTGAGAGTTGTTGGAGAGCTCCTCGAAAATTCGCGAAGCCTTGACAACCTGGACACCTTCCACGAGAATGACTACAGCTTTTGACTCACAACTCCAAATGAGGTGAGGTTTTTTGCATTGGAAAGATAATTTGATGTAGCTTATGTTGGTGTAACCCTATGGCCCCGTATTTTCACCACATGGGTGTGGCACAACAAAACATCTGAGCTAAAAATTGATAGCATCAGCTTCACTTGAAACTTGTTTTCTCCAAACTTGTTCCTCCAAACCGGTTGCTTCAAGAGCTCATAGGTTGTTGGATTTCTTCCATGTGATACCTAAGTTCAACCAACAACAATGTGGATGAAAGCATAGTTGTGTCATCAAGGTTACAAGGTAAATTTAAGTTATCGTTCACCTGGTCACTTATTAGTTTGACGCGGCTTCTTGTGATTGGACCTATAATTGTTGGAGATTTGTCGATGGTTGTGGTGTCCTCATCAGCCCCCCCCCCTTCCTTGTATGCATGCGGGGGTAGGGGGAATGCAGGAGGAGGTGGCGCCCCCTCCCCTTCCTTCCTCCTAGGTGGAGGGAAGGAAAGAGGGGCTAGCCCTCCCCCCTTTCTATCCCTAGGGCCGGCGGCCAAGGGAAGGGGTGCGCCAGCCCCTTGTGGGCTGGTGTGTTCCCCCTCTTGGCCCATAAGGCCCATTAACCTCCCGGGGCTTCTCGGAACCCCTTCCGATGATCCGATGACTATCCGATACACTTTGAAACATTTCCGGTGACCAAATAGCATCATCCTATATATATCAATCTTTTACCTCTGGACCATTTCGGAGCTCATCGTCATGTCTGTGATCTCATCTGGGAATCCGAACAACATTCGGTCACCAAATCACATAACTCATATAATACTATATCGTCAACGAACATTAAGCATGCGGACCCTACGGGTTCGAGAATGATGTAGACATGACCGAGACGCCTCTCTGGTCAATAACCAATAGCGGAACCTGGATGCCCATATTGGTTCCTAAATATTTTACGAAGATCTTTATCGGTTGAACCTTATGACAACACGTAATTCTCTTTGTCTGTCGGTATGTTACTTGCCCGAGATTCGATCGTCGGTATCTTCATACCTAGTTCAATCTCGTTACCGGCAAGTCTCTTTACTCGTTCCGTAATACATCATCTTGTAACTAACTCCTTAGTCACTTTTCTTGCAAGCTTCTTGTGATGTGTTTTACCGAGAGGACCCAGAGATACCTCTCTGAAACACAGAGTGACAAATCTCAATCTCGATCCATGCCAACTCAACAGATACATTCGGAGATACATGTAGAGCATCTTTATGATCACTCAGTTATGTTGTGATGTTTGATAGCACACAAGGCATTCCTCAGGTGTCTGGAAGTTGCATGATCTCATGGTCGAAGGAATATGTATTTGACATTAAGAAATCAGTAGCAACAAAATGAACGATCATATGTTAAGCTAACGGATGGGTCTTGTCCATCACATCATTCTCCTAATGATGTGATCCCGCTATCAAGTGACAACACATGTTCATGATTAGGAAATCTTAGCCATCTTTGATCAACGAGCTAGTCTAGTAGAGGCTCACTAGGGACACGGTATTTGTTTATGTATACACACATGTATTTAAGTTTCCGATCAATACAATTCTAGCATGAATAATAAACTTTTATCATGAATAAGGAAATATAATAATAACAACTTTATTATTGCCTCTAGGGCATATTTTCATCAATGTGCGTTATAAGAAAAAATAAAGACACAACAAGAAATAAAATAAAGACCCCATAAATATGGGATGTGCACCATAAAGAAATAAAGATGGGGTGTTATGGCAAGAAGTAAATAGTGTTGATTATAATTAAAGAGTCTGTGGTATTTTTCTTCCGTTGCAATGCATGATCCCTTTTGCTAGTAAATAAATAAAGGGCAAATGTTTCTACCCGTACATCGTTGAACGTTATTTTCTATCGTGGTCGCACGTTGTTTTCTATTAGGCTTGCAAGACCCGTTATTTCTATTGGGCCTGTAGATGCACGGGCCCTTTTGCTAGCAAAAAAATAAAGGGCAAATGTTTCTACATGTACGTCGTTGCACGTTATTTCCTATCGTGGTTGCAAGTTATTTTATATTGGGCTTGCAAGGCCCGTTATTTCTATTGGGCCTGTAGACGTATGGATCTTTTGCTAGTAAATAAATAAAGGGCAAATGTTTCTACCCGTACGTGGTTGCACATTATTTCCTATCATGGTTGCAAGTTATTTTCTATTGGGCTTGCAAGGCCTGTTATTTCTATTGGGCATGTAGACGCACGGGCTCTTGACTTTGCATGGTTATTGATACATGACTTTAACTGTTAATATATACCAGAGTACATGGATTAACACATGCATAAATGACATCATCATCGTATTTGTCTTGCAAAACAATTTTATTTTATAAGTCTTTACACTAATTTTACAGACATAGACATACAATAAGTGAAAATCGTAGTCAAAGTCACGCAACAAAGACCAGAAAAAATGAACCGCACCTTATATTTTGGGAAATGGTACTGTAGCAACATACTACTGAATTTACTGAGAAGCATGTATCAGTGAGTAGGTCAAAAAAAAAAATCCACGGCAATTTCAACTGAATTAACAAACTGTCGTGATGCCAAACTAAACATGCAATTCCAACTTTAAATCTTACTCCTACTCATCATAACTGAAATTCTCTCCCCTCCAACCAGCAAACGAGACAGCCGTGAAGCAAAGCATTATTTCCTTCCGTACGAACCCTAAATACCGGCACGCACCGGCCGTGCAACCCCCCTCCTTTGACGAACACAAAAAGGCTTCTCCAACCTGTGTCGATCACACGCTGCTTGGGTCGTTGCTGGGCACATGATCCAAGCCGGTCGAGCGTACTGCGTACGTCCCCCGAGGCACCACCTACCTACCCATCCCCCAACCACCTCGCATCTACGCGCTTGCCACCCAGGCGCCAAGCTGCCCGGACGGCCTGTATAAAGCGCGCGCGCGTAGCCTGGCCACCCGTGCATCTATATTCTCTCCAAGTCTCAAGCGTACGTACGTCGCGAGCAGATGGGCGCCGCTCTCGTTCCTCTCCTCGTCTACGTAGTGCTCGTGGTGGTGGCGGCGGCGCGTGCCCCGGCGGCGTCCGCGGCGCCGCGGGCCTTCTTCGTCTTCGGCGACTCCCTCGTCGACAACGGCAACAACAACTACCTCCTCACCACCGCGCGCGCCGACGCGCCGCCCTACGGCATCGACTTCCCGTCGCACCGCGCCACGGGCCGCTTCTCCAACGGCCTCAACATCCCCGACATCATCAGTAATGCAGTACATTCCATGCCTCCATTCGCCATGCATGCATCTCAATTTCAGATAGGAGAATGCTGCTATGTTGAGCTCGAACTCGAGCACACAATGTCAGGCACTGACGCGGGGACGCCGTCGTTTCAGGTGAGCACCTCGGGGCGGAGCCTGCGCTGCCGTACCTGAGCCCGGAGCTCCGAGGGGCGAAGCTGCTCGTGGGCGCCAACTTCGCGTCGGCCGGCGTCGGGATCCTCAACGACACGGGAGTGCAGTTTGTACGTGCTCCATTTCCCTGACATATTAACATGCATTGACGGCTTATGTATAATGCATGCATGATTGGTCGAGCAGGTGAACATAATTAGGATGGGGGATCAGCTGCGTTACTTCGGGGAGTACCAGCGCAAGCTGAGGGCCTTCGCCGGCGAGGAGCAGGCGGCGAGGCTCGTCAACGGCGCGCTCGTGCTCATCACGCTGGGAGGCAACGACTTCGTCAACAACTACTACCTGGTGCCCATGTCCATGAGGTCTCGCCAGTACGCTCTCCCGGACTACGTAAGCTTCATCATCTCCGAGTACAGGAAAATCCTCGCGGTAAGTCTTCCGGTGAATTTACAGTTGATGTTCCTCCCAAATTTGTGCACAGTGCGCTAGGTAATTAGGATTTTTTTGCGAGTAGGTAATTAGTAATTAGAACGTACTAGTACGTTCAACTGTTTGTTGCTTAACTGCAAACTGACATGGCCATAAGAAGTAAGGGCATGTGGCACGAAGAAGAGAGTGACAGATCTGGTATTTTTATCGTATATTCAAGTTGTTGCTCTAGCTGCAGCCTGACATGGCCGATTCGTGCATGCACGCTGCAATAGAATTATGACCGAATTGAAGCAAGAAGGAAGATCTCCACATAAATGGATGCCAGATTTGCGACTACAGTTCCAACGATCGAGTACTGCTCATGAATTAAGTTTGAGCACATGAAAAAACATAGACCAGCCAGCAGCACTTGATGACCTACCAGTCAAATCAACTGGTGCAGCATGAATCCACACACATTTTGCCCAAGCTGTAAAGACAAGTGTAAATGGAGCCAGCAAAGGGTACCGTAGGTGCAGGGTAAAGACAGCCGTATACACATGGCGACTTGGCGACCGACGGAAGTTGCAGCATTCACTCCTGGCGCGCTGCAGCACGTACGGTGCATGTGCAGTGCAGTGCAGCAGCTTCTCGAATTCACTCGCCCTCCATTCCGAATGAGACCGATGAACTGACACCGCGTGTGCGTGCAGAGGCTGTACGAGCTGGGGGCGCGGCGCGTGATCGTGACGGGGACAGGGCCGCTGGGGTGCGTGCCGGCGGAGCTGGCGCAGCACAGCAGCAACGGCGAGTGCGCGGCGGAGCTGAACCGCGCCGTGGACCTCTTCAACCCGCAGCTGGTGGACATGGTGCGCGGCCTCAACCGCGACGCCGGCGCCGACGTCTTCGTCTCCGCCAACGCCTACCGCGCCAACTTCGACTACCTCACCAACCCGCAGAGCTACGGTAAACACGTGCTTGCCTGCCGCCGCCCAGAGCGACATCCCGCAGAACGCCGCCGTGTGATCGTTGATACTGATTGGTTCTTGTGGTTGCCTTCGTGCGTGCGTGCAGGGTTCACGAACGTGAAGGTGGCGTGCTGTGGGCAGGGGCCGTACAACGGGATCGGTCTGTGCACGGCGGCGTCCAACGTGTGCGCCAACCGGGAGGAGTTCGCCTTCTGGGACGCCTTCCACCCCACAGAGCGGGCCAACCGGATCATCGTCGGCCAGTTCATGCATGGGTCCACCGACTACATGCACCCCATGAACCTCAGCACCATACTCGCCATGGACCAGCTGCAGGAGGGTTCTCTTTAGCTAATTACCACTGCTATGTATTATTAATCCTCCTGATCGATCGATGTCACGTGTACTTGGCTAGAAGTAGTTTGCTCCTAGGGCAGGGTGTGTGCATGTGCGTTTACAGGAGCCAGTGTATTTGTGTATGTGCTGTGTTTAAAAAAGATAGCTGGCCAAGTAAGAGCATAATGTTTCAGTGCCTTTTTGTGCTGCGTACAAATGACACGGATATGATGCAACAGTCAAAATAATGCATTCGGTGCTATTTTTCTGTTCTGCGTGCAAGTTTCTGTCCAAAAGAAAAGGTCACGAGTGAACATTCTATCTCGATGGTCACGACGTGAAGGATACTTGTTACTGAATTAAGTTTATACCTGATTCCTTTCTGAAGAAAATAACCAAATCTTCTTTGAAGTGAATTCAGCTTTGTCCACACAAAAAAAGATGATTATATTGATGCACGTCCTAGAAAACTGCTAAGAACGGAGTGAACTGATGGGATGAACCATGGTACATATAAATGAAATTTGACTTTAACAATTGTTTAATACAATAAATGAGCAACATTGTGGCCATCAAAATTAACAATATACAAAAGTTGGGACAAGCTGCATATTGTCCGATGTTTCAGCTGAGTCACATGATCAATTTTCCCATCCTCCTATGCATGGTTGCATGCTAGAAGAGTAAAAATGCAGGAGCAAAATGCTCACGACGGCTGCAAAAGCACAAACTCGTGCAGCATTCCGACGAAATTTGAGGCTACTTCGCTGCTTCCCATGTTTATTAAGTCAGTGGATTAACTACTACTCCCTCCGTTCCTAAATATTTGCTTTCTAGACATTTCAAATGACTACTACATACAGATGTATGTAGACATATTTTAGAGTGCAGATTCACTCATTTTGCTCCGTATGTAGTCACTTGTTGAAATGCCTAGAAAGACAAGTATTTAGGAACGGAGGGAGTACACATTTACAAGTGTATCTCTGTAGAGCTCTAGAGTAGAGCAAATTAGCCCCATCAAAATTTTACTAATCAAGCACTGAGAAGACTGGGACACCCTTGGCACTGAAAGTGTCGCATTTCACAAGCACTTCCTCTCCAACCTCAAAGTTGTTCTGGCTATTTTCCTGCAAAAACATTCACCCGAATTTCAGTACCAACCACCAAAAGATGACATAACCACAACGGGTTCAAAAAATTGAACAATGTACGAAATACTGCGTGCGGCAGCATTAACCAATAGAGAACACCAGAGAGATGGGTAGGAAATTACCACAAACTTGTGCATTCCACGAACTCCATCACTCAGCTCAAGTACTAATCCATAGGCCCGTATTTGGTAGACCTTTGCAGTAACTACATCGCCCAGCTTTATAGAACCTGAGCGGAAGTTCTTGGGACTCGAATGCTTCAGGGTATTGCTTATTTCCTGTTCTGGAATGGCATTGAGCCCATTACTTGCAGAATCATCAGCCTTCCCTTTATCGAGCCCATTACTTGCAGAATCATCAGCCTTTTCTTTCTTACTTTTCTTGGCAGTTGACGTAGTCGATGCTTTCTTAGGGGTAGCTTTCCTAGCCTCCTGCTGTTCTTTGGTTGGTTTAGATGCTCTAGGGGATGGCTTTGCAACCTTAGAACTTGCCGCCTTTGAACGTTTCTTAGTAGGACCATTTGCAACATCTTGAGCATCACAGTCAGCAGCACTGCGAATTATAACTGTAGGAGTAGAAAATGCAGGCGTTTCCTCAGTTGTGTCATCTTCATCTTTGCTATTGGATGAATTGACATCAGCATCCTTGCTGGGCATGTTCTCCACGGCGGCCCAACCAACAAGGTCTTGATTTGGCAAAAGAGTAGCATCCTCACTTGCTAACTCCTTTTCAGGCCGATGGGAATGGGGTAGGTTTGCTTTGAGTGAAAGTTTAATATTACCCCTCACGTCCTGTCCAATGCATGTCAATGAGAGCGCTTGACCAACAGATATAATATCCGTGACTTTTGAAACCTGATGGAAGAAAGGAAATAAAACAAAATAAACAAATAATAGTTAGAACTAATTAAAAGCTGCTTTGCCAGTATATAGAATACAATGGAGAACTTATAAATGCGGTGTAGAAGGTAACAAAAACTCTGGTTCATGGTTTTTTGTGGCACAGTATCATTGCTCCTTGTCTATTATAGTTATAGTGAGTCAAGGCAGTAAAAGGAGGGGCATCGCAAGCACCACTTTCATTCAAAAGGAGAGCAAAGAGGAATCTCTATTAACAGAAAGAAAAAAGCAGGAGTCTAAACTAGGATTGGTGGTGGACCAACCCAATCTGTTCTTCAAACCAAGTAAGAAAGGCTTGAACCAAAGAGACCAATCCAATCCTGGAACCAAATATTCTTTAAAGAATTCAAACGGTATCAGCAAACACTTTTCAACTTGAGTACCACATACCCAAAAATATTCATGCACCCTCCGTTAACAAATGTAAGATGTTTTGGTTATTTTAATATAGACTACATACGGACTGAAATGAATGAACCAACACACTAAAACGTGTCTATATACATCCGATTCAGAAAAAAGTTAGAACATCTTATATTTGTGAACAGAGGGAGTATATTCTGAAGGAATGGCACTGAATTATTCAAGGCAAAGTAAAAGAATCGAGATAGTCAGTCCTATCAACCTTCTACAAAATTTCATGATAAAAACTGGTCCATGAAACAACTCAGAAATGTGAAGCAGAATTTCAAGAGAAATACCGGTTCATGTGATAGCTCAGAAATGTGAAGAAGACCTTGCTGTCCGCCATTGAAATCCACAAAAGCGCCATACTCCTTTATTGAGGAAACAATTCCTTTGTATGTCTTGCCAACTTCAATTTCACGACCCACAAGAAATTCAACCTGCAAAGACATAGAACAGGTTAAACTTTCTCATGTAAAGATTCTTCCTCCCAAACACTTGCAAGGAATGATAAAAGAAGGTGGTGTCATATCTGGCTTAAGCGACCTGCCATTGAATAACTGATACATACCTTCTCAATAGCCTTATCCATAATTGGCTGAGTTTTAGCAACAATAGTGACTGTACCATCACTAACAGATACCCGTGCACCTTGAGAAAATGGAAATTAGTTGCAAAGTTAGCTGCCTAAAATTCTTACAAAATACAGAAGGGATAGCTAAATGAACTACATACATGGATTCAAATATACAAGTTACGAAACAGAATGGTGACAAAATATGCCCATATTGAGTTTCTTTTAGAATACGTCCATATCCAGTTAATCCTGAAGGGAACTTGAATTTCTGACTTTGGCTTATCACAGACATGCAGATCTAGACCTCCACACAGAGTGACAGCTAATAGTAACAGCCCAAAAGCAAATCTGTAGAAACACAGCCCAAGGAGTATTAACATCAAAGAGCGTGGTTTTATTTTTACACCCCTACTGCTACCGAGCAGATGATGATGACGCCACCCCAAGCTACTTGACCATATATCAGGACTTGAAATGAATAAGCCATTTCGTGATGACAGAATAAAGGTTGTATCGCCCATGTTTTAGACATGACAGTAGCGTACACTTGTTTTTTTATTAGGGTGTGAAATGTGGATGCGCTCCGTTTTGGAAAAAAAATGTGTATGCGCTACAGTGAAAAGATAAAAATATGTGAATCTCCAAGCACGAACTCACGTGGGATCTACAGGTGGTATGTAGCAACATATGTTCCTATCATCAAATGAAACAATCTGTATCAGTATTTTATTCTTATTATTAGTCCAGGTTCTGCAACCATAAAGAAAAACTTCAAATTTCAAAGAATGCAACCCTGCAATCAGTCAATGCTCAGCTGAGATTAATCTTTTAGTCTTTACAAATATCAAAAAGTATTCATTTCATTTCATGAAGGGGAGCCTTGGCGCAAGCGGTAAAGCTGTTGCCTTGTGACCATGAGGTCACGGGTTCGAGTCCTGGAAACGGCCTCTTGCAGAAATGTAGGGAAAGGCTGCGTACTATAGATCCAAAGCGGCCGGACCCTTCCCCGGACCCTGCGCAAGCGGGAGCCACGTGCACCAGGCTGCCCTTTTTTATTCATTTCATTTCATCTAGGCAGAGTCGATGATGGTTCTTAGTGTTGCCTTCAAAAAATCAATTCAGTTTTTCTACAACGAAAAAGAAAAGTGCAAACAGGATCCAAAATAAGTTGCCAAAAACTGAAACACATGTTATCAATCATCAAAATAATTTGTGGCACAGCAGACAATTACAAAATTCCACAAACTAGTACTCCCACTGTCATAATATAAGACGTTTTTTGACACTGTCAGTCTCAAAAAACGTCTTATATTATGAGACAGAGGTAGCAATATTTAACCCTCGCGTCAAATGTGACATGAATAATGTCTTAAAGAAGAGCTTAAGAGACGGCATGAACAAAAATCAGGTAAAACCTAGCTTTATACCTGTATCTTGCTCAATTTTTTTCCTGTGGAAAAGCAATTTCCTAAGAGAATCACTGCTGAAGCTCAGTGTGGCTGCAAATAGAGAGGCAATTGTGACATCAACAAATCAACCTAACCTAAAAGGGAACAGTGAAAGTGCATCAACAAACCTAATCGAGGAGAACTTCCATCATTGATAGCACGAGCAGAACTTATTTCCTGATCCATGCGATCAAGGATTTGATTACGAGCCTTTCGTGCAGGCTCCAAACTTTCACATACTATGTCCAATGGTATTCCAGCAGGTTTTATATCCAGCTGAATAGCAGTAATACCTCTCCTTGTTCCTGCAATTTTGAAGTCCATGTCACCCAGGTGATCCTCAAGACCCTGAGTACATCGATGGCCATGATTAGTTCAGAAAGGAATTTTTTGCTCTAGCAACATATACAGTTAGTCAAAATCTGACAAGGAAAATGAAGAGTGTCTAAGACTTACTAAAATATCCGTTAATATACGGTAACTAGAAATATCTCCAGTAGTTGGGTCTGTTTCACTGACAAGACCCACTGAAACACCAGCAACATGCTCCCTTACAGGTATCCCAGCATCCATTAAAGCCATGCTTCCTGTCAGTCACCATTTTGAAATGCATGAAAAGCAGAATTTATAATATCAAAAAATAAAAATAAACTTCAGAGCAGTTCAAGGACATCACATTGACGCTGGAAAGGCATTTTTATACCCAGATTAACAGATGAACCCTAGAAACCTATTAAACTCAATACAAGATAAAGTCATTTTAGAGGTCTCTTGGAAGTGTTACACTTGCTAATCATTTAAGATATTTCTGCATTATAGACATGATAAAGGCAATTGTAATGCCTCTCATGGCTTTGCTACAGAGCGAAGCACAGACCCTTGATTCATTTTACATAGTGCAGGACATGATGTTGCAAAACTAACGCGTTTGCAAGTGAATGGCATTCCATCACCAAACTACGGATGAAGGTCAATCAGATAAAATGGCATTTAGTTCTAATAAAATAACATCTCCAAGAGTTCCATTTTGTGTATAATAGTAACACTAAATAAAGATGCGTACCTCCACATACTGATGCCATTGATGTTGAACCATCAGAGGCCATGACTTCTGAATTTACCCGAACAGTATATGGAAAGTCACCTTCTGGAGGAAGCACAGCAAGTAGTGCTTTCTCGGCAAGAGTGCCTGCACAATAGAAAAACAAAATTGCGAAATTGGTGGTATTCATTTTCCCTCATAAAACTTTCAACACAAACTAAGGCTGAAATTAGAAAAGCTGAACAGGAGAAAAACAAAGGAAAACACAATCACAGATCAAGAACTTAAATATTGCAACAGATGCCGTTCAGCATATAGTAGAAACCCAAGTATGCACACAACAAACCAAAAGTCTACGCTTTGAACCGCGCAGTTTGCAGAAGTTCCCTAGGCTATGTATTCTTTAAAACATGGTACTACACATATCTCTTTACGGACAGATAAGTTCTTTAAACTGCAGCTCTGCACCAACAATGAAAATACGTACCATGTCCAACTTCACGTCTATTCAAACCCCCACGTTTGGCAACTTCGTTTATTGAAAATGGTGGAAAACTATAATGAAGCATGAAACGCTTTGTTGGTGGGCCAACAATTGAATCCAATCGCTGGGCATCACCAGGAGCACCAAGGGTAACTGTACATAAAACCTACAAGCAAAATTCGGATTATTCATGTGGTGTATACATATTCAGATTTTCTGGTGTGCCATTGTGCTAGAGAGAGAGAGAGAGAGAGAGAACCTGAGTATCTCCACGTGAAAACAGTGCAGAACCATGCAATATCGGGTATGTGCTTGATTCGCAGTACAACGGCCGCACCTCATCAAGTCGTCTACCATCGACTCTAAGGCCTTCTTTAATTATTCTCTTGCGTATGACCTGCACAAAAGAAGGGCACAACTCTTTATGAACTGAAATAATATAAGTGATTCTACACACAAAATTGCACTGAATGAAATGCTATCAAGTGATGCCAATGATAGATGGTAGCTCCTCACAACTTTCATCTTGATATTAAAAGCTAATAAGCCCAATAACTCAATATAATTTGCACAAGTTCTCAGAGTTTTCCGTGTACTACTGGAACAGAAAATTTATCCTGAATTCAGAAATAGAGGTATAGAAGGATAGAGCAAACAATAGGTCAGGTGAATGCATAGGGACCAGATCTTTCGTTTACCAATTATAAATTACTCATGCACATGACTGAAAACAGAGGTTTGGTACAATGGATGCAAGTTTGCCAAATGTTAAGAATTCGCTATTATAAAGAGATCAATGTGCTCGGTTGTTTCTATTGCACATACATTTGTGCATTGAACAGATAAGATCAGCAGATGTTACATAAAGTTCCAGATTTCAGTGTGTAAAATGAGATATGACAGAATCATTCATTTAGGCACGGCAAAAAATATGATTAAAACATTAATCATTGGAGTTAACATTCCTCATACTGAAACAGGATACCCATGAGCTACTAGTAAATGTGTACGTGCAATGCACGTTGTTATTACGTAGTCTATTAATTGCACGCTCATATTAGGTTGGATATTAATTGCACGTTAATTACATGATTAGTGCTGCCGTTCATATTTGGTACGGCATTAAGTGCATGTTAAACATGTTGAGCGCTCGCCATCGGAGTAATCTAGGTCGTTGGATTGACATGGTTTGATGGTCTAGATTAGTTGGATCTGCCCCTTCAGGTCTTTTTTATATTGGTATAGATATAGATGCATTTGTAACAGCAAGAATGTATTTTCCGCTCATCTATTGACAAAGCCCACACTTACGCGTCAAACAAAGACCACACTTTTATCTATATCTTCCAGTTTCCAGAGAAATCAATGTGCTCTACCTGCTTTCTCACAGTATCAACTGCTTTAGGAAGAAACTTCAAGCTTTCCTCGTCACATTCTTCTTCAAGCTTCTCTTTTACAGATTCTGTGATCTTTTGCAGGGCTTCTCCACGCTCAAACTGCAGGAAATGAAAATATCCAATGAATTCATGGTGCAAGCAGAAAACAAGAACAGATTTAACTTATTACTGGATGACTCCTCCAAAAAGGTAGAGGTTAGTTTTTGATTCTTCATGGTTTTCATGGTTTTTGATTCTTCATGATTTATAGTTGAAGCAGTCAAAATATGGTTTTTTGGGCAACCTTTGAACATAGTTTTCATCATAATATACTTGCAAAAGGAAGTGAAAATGATATTCTAGACAAATCTAATTACATTACTTTCATGAAGTCAATCTTTATCTTCCAAACATATTATTATTCAAAGTTTATAAATATCGACCACACAAAATCCCAGGGCTGGGCAACTTCCATGAAGTCAATCTTTATCTTCCAAACATATTATTATTCAAAGTTTATAAAGATTGACCACACAAAATCCCAGGGCTGCGCAACTTACATTTAGGGTATGTTTAGTTTGTGCCGCAAGTTGCCATGCCAAAAAGTTGGCTAGACACAAAATTGGTTGAAGATTTGCTTGTCAATGGATTGGCCAACATTGGCTAGAAAAATGTACTAAAGTTGGTGCTGGAGCATTGACATGTCAAAAGGTTGGTCATACTCCAAACAAAAGCCAATGTTTTGGCCCTGACCAAAAAATTAGCAGGGCTCACTTTGGTCACGATCCAAATGCACCCTTAGAGACGGAGGCAAAAATTGTTAAGAAAGTTCACAATCGCACATTTCCGCTTTTAACTCCACAAACTAGAAAGGAAGAACTTCAACTAGAAAGGAAGACCTGCAGTTAAAAGAGAATACCCAACATACCTTGCCGTATGATTTATCTGTGAAGACTTCCTCAATTGGTGCTTCTGATAATGTTCTGATTTTCTCGTAGTTTTCATCTGAAATCATTGACAGCTTGTACTCTCTTTTCTCTTTGCCAGCTCGCTTGGCCAATCTAATTTGAGGGTCGATATACTTGACTGCCTGAGAATCATAGCCAACTGCATGAGAATATAATTATAATGCATCAACTAAAATAAGAAAGAAATAATACCTCAGAGTGCGCAAGCTTCATTCCTGCTTGAAGATCCCTTTCAGTTATCTCACGAGCTTGTACATCTATCATTAGTGTTTTATCCCGTGAGCATGCATAAACTAGGTTGAGATCACTCAAACCTAACTGCAAGTTACAGAGAAATATACAGAAAATATGAGTAAAGTGAATGAAACCACAATATTTACAATGGATGTGAAAACCACATATAAACTGATGTTAGTTATGGTGCAAATAACAAAGAAATGGAATAGGCACCATGAGCCACGAAACGCTCCTGGGAAATGTTATATCCACAAAGAGTGCAGACGTACACCATCATGGGTACAACTGAGGCACAGTGGAGGATAGATAAAAATGATTACATATTGTAGCACTTGATCGATATTACCTCATCCACTGTTGGGTTCAACACGAAATTCCCATCAATCCTTCCAACACGTATTACTCCAATTGGCCCATTCCAAGGTACATCAGAAAGCATGAGAGCAGCTGAAGATGCATTAGCAGCCATAACATCCGGGTCCTGCTTTCCATCTGAGGAAAGTACATTTACCGTGATCTACAAAAGCAGGATGCAAATCCATCAATGAGTGATAATGCTTGTGCAAACTTCACGAACTTCAGGAATAAAATATTAAACAGAAAAATCACCTGGACTTCATGGTAAAAGCCATGAGGAAACAATGGCCGTATTGGTCGATCGATTATGCGCCCGCACAGAAGTTCTCTTTCCTTAGGGGCACCTTCCCTGCGCATATATGTTGTGGGAATAACACCTTGAGCATATTGCTTCTCTTGATAATCAACCTACAGCCAACAAAATAACCAACATGCTCATCATGGGAAAGATGCAGATAGCAAATGAATAGTGTTGCCTTGAAAATGTGAAGTCAAACATATTCCATTCTTCCTTTTGGGTTAAGCATAGCATATCCCCAGTAAGTTCAATTGGCAATGAGAGAAGTGAAGTACACAATGGGCCTTTAAGCTTGTCCGGGGTGGTCAAGTAGGTCCCTAAACTAGAAAACTGTAGATTATTTAAGTGCTTCAGTGAAGTTTAAGGGTCGACAATGTATTTAGCTCTATCAAATTTTACTGCAGGGTATCAGCAGCTGTAAGAAACAGCTTGAGGGTACTAAAATTACGCTTTATTACCGTGTAGCACTGAACACTACCTGCCCAAAATCAAGCGTGGAAATAGGCAAAAGCTGGTTGGGCAACCGGGATTATGACAATCCACTGCAATGCCACACACAGCCTTAATTTGAACAATCTCTTACGCCAAACTGGTAATTCGCACAAATGAACGCATAATAATTAGTAGTACTGCAACCAAACCGTGCTTGTGAACCATATCGTGCTAACAAAAAAGGAAAAACATGTCGCACAAATCAAATGCTGTAGCTGGAAGACAGTTAAAACTGCGTCAAATGGAAGTTTGTGTATATGCAGATTAAATTGCCACATAGGAGGAGAATTAACAGGCTCTGAAATACACGTCACGTCTACAGAAGGGGGAAAACGATCCTTACGGTTAGAGGGAGGAAGTCCCGGACGGGGTCGGAGGACTTGGCGGCGGCGACTGTGGACAGGACGTTGGTCTCCTCCATGGAGATGACCACGGAGCCGTTGGCGAAGCGCGCCATCTTCCCGGTCTCGAAGGCGATGAGGCGACCCCCGATCTCGAACTCCTCGCGGAAGCTCTCCAGCACCTTCCGCCCCGGCGGCGGCGGCGCCGCCTGCGGGGCCTCCTCCGCCGTGTCGGAGAGGAATGCGGCCCGCGTGCCCGGGACGGCGAGCCGGAGCTGGTGCCGGCGGCGCGCGAGGAAGCGGAGCGAGGCCACCGCCATCGACATGGTGGCGCGCGGGGACTGGGAGGAGCGGCAGCAAGAGGAAGAGGGGTTTGGGCCTGGGTTTAGGGTTTAAGCGGCGAGGCGAAATGGTTGGGCCTTTCGCCGTCTTGGCACGGGTCCGTGCAGTGCAGCGGTCGATCCTGGACCCATGTGTCAGTGGGCCAAATGAACACAGCTTCTCCAGTTTTACGACCCTCACGAGATCTGGACCGTACGAGGAGCGACCGACGGCTCAGGACGCCCGTATCGTGTCGAAAGAAACCCCATTTCTCTCTCTCTCTCTCCCGCACTGATCGCCTGCCGCCGCCGCCGGGAAGAAGAGCTCCGACTCGAAACCCCCCAAAACCCTACCGCGCCTCCTCCCGTCCTCGCCGTCGCCCCCCTCGCTCCTCCGGTATGCCCTTCATATCGCCCTCTCCTGGCCTCGCCTCGCCTCTCCTCCCCTCCTTTCTGACCGCTGATTTTGCCGTCGGGATTCGTAGGAACGATGCCGCTGGGGCTGATACTGAGCTCGATCGGGAGGTCGATGCGGCGGAAGCGGACGTCCTCGCTCAACATCCTCTCCTCCAAGAGGGCGCCCCGGGATTACTACAAGGGCAAGAACTGCAAGCCCACCGGGTTCCACACCCGCAAAGGTGACAAGTTAGACAGCAACTCTGATCTGAACCTAATTGTCTTCTCGGTATCTTATGTCCGCTGTTCGAGACCACAGCTCTTATCACCTTCTGCTTCGATGCGTCTTTTACATTCAAAGATGCAGGCCATGGTCTGGTCGGTTGAGAAATCTAAACGATTTTGAATCAGATAGTTAAAATAACATGGCACAGCGGATCAAATTGGCTCTCAGTTCGACGTATGGGAACTAGTATTTGCCCCATATTAGGAACGAATATGGATGTCAAATGTGAAGTGTGTTGTTCTGAGTAAACCATTAAACCGTATGTGAACCAAGTGCATGCTTACTTGGCATTTGACATCATAATAATATGGTAAAGTTTGGTGAGTGGACAAGGTGCAAAACATTTCAATGTAGGCGGTCTATAGCCATTGGGGAGGTTCATGGGAACTAGTATTAACCATGGATTTGTAAAAACTAGTACCAGGTATTTTCAATCGTTGTTCATGCATACACCATATGGCTAGAAAGAACTGCAACTGTGGAGAGCAAATTCAGCAATTTCACCAAAGAAGAATATAGATACTTCTTTCGATAACATACAAGAATACTGATACAGCCTTGCACTTCATGGAGGAAGAGCCATTCCAATCATGTGCCACATCAGTCTCTCTATCATGGCCACACAAACTTGGAGTTAGGAAAAACAAGGCAGCTTAGAAATAGCAAAACAGTATTGTGATTATATGGCAAGTGAGAAGAGATGTTTTTGGTCATGCCTACGATGGTAGGCTTGTCTTATATTTGTATATTGCCGTGCGGGCATACAAACAGTCATGATCACTAGGTCATGGATGTAGTTACTGATTCTAGTGCTACCATATGAGTTGCAGAAACGAAACAACTAGGAACTGAACAACTAGTGCCTAGTATATACAAGAGTTAATATGCCCCGCAATCTCAACCACTATGAACAAGGTTGAGATTGGCTCTAAAACGTTCCAACATCTGCTTCGTTGATGGCTTGGTGAAGACGTCAGCGACCTGATCTGCTGACGACACAAAACAGACTTCCAAAGCTCCAAATGCAAACCTTCTCCCAAACAAAGTGGGAATCCACTTCAATGTGTTTAGTGCGTGCATGAAACACTGGTTTGTAGTTAAGAACTAGCACCCAGATTATCGCACCATAGAACTGGAGGTCTTGGCTGAGGGACATGAGGTTCTCGTAGAAGCGACTGAACCCAAGAAGCTCTGCAGCACCATTTGCCAGGGCTTTGTATTCTGCCTCAGTGTACGATCTGGAAATATCAGGCCGTTTCCTAGCACTTCAAGAGATGAGATTAGGACTGAAAAAAAATTGTGAACCCGCTGGAGGATCTCCGGTCATCAGTGCAACCTGCCCTGTGTGTCTGTAAACACGCTAAGCAATGTGTTCTTGGACCTCCAAATATGTAGGCCAGTAGCTATTGTACCCTTGTCCCTTGATGAAACGGAGAACCCTCTTGGCTGCTTCCCAAGGAACATTTGTTGGCTGGGAGAGATACTGACACGCCTTGTTCTCAGCAGAGGAGATATCCAGCCGAGTCAATGTAAGGTACTGCAGTGCACTGACCGTGCTCCGGTAGGTATGAATGTCGGCTTCGCCAAGAGGAGGAATGCCAAGGTCATGGGACAACTTCTCATGAACACACTTGGGCGTAGAAACTGGCTTACAATTTGTCATCTGAGTGTGCTAAAGCAGATCAAGAGTTTACTTCTTTTGCGCGACGACAATGGCCCTGGAACTGTGAGCCACTTTAATGCCCATGAAGTACTGAAGCTGGCTGAGATCTTATAACCGGGAAGGTGGCAGCCAAATGGCAAAGAAGATGATCTGTTGCTGCAACAGAAGAGCTTGCAATGACAATATCATCGACATAATAAACCAGCATATGGATGGTGACACTGCCATGGGAGAAGATGAACAAAGATGTGTCCACCAACAGATGTACTGAAGCCAATCACTCAGACGTGAGTACCAGACTGTTTAAGTCCATAGATTGCTTTGTGCAACTTGCATACATGCGTCGGATGAGCACGATCTTCAAAACCCGGCTGCTGCTGCATATATGCATCCTCTTGGAGAACACCATGAAGGAGCATTATTGATTTCAGCCATGACTAACTGCAAGAGACAACAAGCGACGCATGGTAGCCGGTTTGACGACAGGACCGAAATGCCAACGTAGTCGATGCTGTGTCACTGCGTAAAACCCTTGGCAATGAGGCGAGCTTTATACTTGTCGATTGAGCCATTGGGTCATTGTTAACTTTAAACACCCACTTGCAACCAATGAGATTCTGACCAGGTGGGCGAGGAACCAGCGACCACGTTGAGTTGTGGCGAAGCGCTGCAAACTCGTCTTCCATAGCTGAGCGCCACTGCGGATCACCTCAAGCAGCACGGTATGAGACAGGCTCGGCGAGAAGGCGTGTCTATTGGGGTCATAGCAGATGGTGCCATCCGTCGGAACCACTTGATGCGACCACCGTGGGTGATCACAGGCCACACCGGTGCTGCTGTAAGCGGTCCAGGAGCATGAGCCGGAGACGGAGGAAGCCCGGCAGGAGAATGATCGCCAACGTGAGGCGAAGCCGAGTGCTGGGCTGGCCCATCAGATGTTGCACCATCTGCATGGCTACGCGTCGAGCACACTCGATGTGCTTGACGAGGTGGCATGATCCGTGTGGCATGATCCGTGTAGCTTGGGACGAGGTGGCATGATGTTGCGCCAGCATGGATGGGTGCCAGGGGTACAGGGCCAGCCAGAGCAGGGACATTTCCTGGGTTGTTCACTGGAGGGTCAGCGATCAGCCGAAGTCCTGGACCTGCAGCAGGATTATGAAGCAAATATTGCAAATCATAATGTCTCATACTAGCATTCTGAACGACCGGCTCGGAGGGAAACAAAATGGGCTCGGTGAGTAACGGAATATCAGGGGCGACATTGGATGCAAAGGGGAAAAAAACTCTTTCATAGATCACATGATGAGAAATAAAAAAAAATCAGTGGACCTATCCAAACACTATAATTCAAGCTTCTTGGAATTGTACATATTTTTTTTTAAACTGGAATTGTACATATTTTGCATACCCTTGAACAGGATTGTGGAAATCGTGGAGAACGCCCCACCAGTCAGTGGGTTACCTTGGAGGGGGGGGGGGGGGGGGGGGGGGGGGGGTAGGATGTTAGATGAACCACCAGTCCAATATTTATAGGAGTGTTGATAATGATGATGATGTACAAGAATGGTAATACAACCTTGCACTAAGAAATGCAACTGTATGTGCATCCAGCTAATATGAATAATGCTATATTGCTCGGTCATTGTGGAGACCACATGCTGGATAATGCCAAGGAATAATGTACTGGTGATGGTGGGTATTTAGCTGAACTTAGAATCTGGGTAGATTTCGGAACATTGAAGCGTTGTGTATGTGTTAGATAAGATAATTGTTGTATTGATGTCAGCTAAAACTTAGCATGGGTTTCAATGAAACAAATTCAAGATACTATGCTTAAGTTTTTTGTCCATTTGATTTCATTGAGTGTTTTTTTAGTTCGCTATTCGTCCGAAAGCTCCAAGTACCTTGTGATCGGTTCATTGTCTCTGGTACCCTTGTGTAGATGTGACTCATCTACTGAAAGTCTAATACGCTATGCTTCTTTGAACTGTAAACTGTTTACATATTTTAGCTGCAATAGATTAATTTGATTATGTGTTGCATGCCTATACTGTTATACATAAGGATCCAGTTCCTCGGATATTCTATTCTTGAAGTTACTTGGTTCAAGTAAACATATGCGATCACTTTCATGCTACTGTACAACTACAAAAATCACTTTCATGTTAGGATATGACTTTCATGTTTTTTGTATGGATTTCTTTCATGAGAGGGAAGAGTTTTACTATTTTTGAAATGTTGATGTAATTTTGTAGGTGGCTATGTGATGGTGGATGCAAAGTTACCAAGATTCGTGGTCCCTGACTTGACTGATTTTAAGGTGACTCTCATATTTTTGGGGTTTCAATATTTGGCACAGTTTCCAGTTATGTTTAAGTACCAAAGTTGCCTATATGTACTTTATTACAACCTCAATTTTGTGGGAAAAGATGTAGAATATTGGAATATTAGCTCTTTTACTCAGAAAAATAGAGCACTAAAATAGTAAAAATAGTTAGCAGTACCTACAAACAGAAAATCACAAACATATTTTAAGCGAAGCTATGAAACTATTCCAAATTTAGCTAAGAAGAGTTAATGTTCCAAATTTAGTACCATTGCATTGTTTAACCTATATAAGCCAGAGTGGAGAAACTGAAAGTGGGTGATATCCATTCCAAATTTAGCTAAGAGTTAATGTTCCAAATTTAGTACGATTGCATTGTTTAACCTATAAGCAAAGGTGGAGAAACTGAAAGTGGATGATATCACGTGTATTGGGCAAAAAGCTCCCTATGTGATTTGGCCGAGAGAATCATCTTTCCCTTCATTTTATGCCTTTGTGTTGTAACTAATCGGTTTCCTCTTTCTTTAAATAACTGCAGTTGAAGCCATATGTATCACAATGTGCCAGGGACGAACTCGGAGCCTCCTCAACTGAAAACAAGAACTGATATGTTTCTAGATGCTCTAGTTGTTACTTGTTTTACAAGAATGCAATGCATCTTTGCAATTATGTTTTCTTACGGTGCCCATGTTCAGAGAATCTAACCTCGTCAAGATTGCTACGTGTGGACTAGTCGTAATAACAAACTTTGTGCCTCAGCATAAATTCGTTTTTTCTTACCAATGTTGATTTACTCTGCGTTCACATTTTTTCTAGCATTTGTGATGTTCATTTCTGAAGCAAGTGATGCTACAATCTGCTTGACATACATGATACTTGTACTGGATCTTATATAGGTGATCCCCACGGAGCGTGGCGTTTGTGTGCTTGGGTTAAGTCAGACCGTTTTAAAAAAAAGTGCATTTCAAAGTTTAAAAAATAATCTGAAAAATCTACATATTCATATGAATGTATGCTAGATGTGAAAAAAATTCATGATGTAAACTTGATGTGTGAGCTACACAAAAAGACAAAAAAGCAAAATCATTGTTTTTTATAGTGAACAGTACATACAGTGTTCACTGTTTTCAGAATCATGATTTTGTGTTTCTTTTAGCTCGCTTGGCGATGTATTTCTATATGAAACTTTACACACAACAGTCATATGAGAATGTGAGATTTTTTTTTTGAACTTTGAAATCTGATTGTTATTCCCTTTGCGCTGCTTCTTCCTTCACCAAATTTTGTTGCTGATTGAATTCTTGAGGAAGCTTCACCTCAACACTACAGTACAGTAGATACAGTAGTCATTGCCCTTCCTTTTTGTAAGTTGGCGGACCTTTGGGTCGAAATTCAAGGGATAGCTGGGCAGCTGAGGTTGCTGCCAGCCCACCTGAGTTCGAGTCCTGACACGGACGTGCGGTGCTCACGGAGTTTCTCCTATAAAGAAGAGCTAACGAGGGTTAGTCCTTGGGTTGGTCTCATTTTTTGAGGACGGGGCGTCGACCCGTTAGCTGGGCAGCTGATGTTACTGCCAGCCCACCCGAGTTCGAATCCCGGCTCGGACGCGCGGTGGCCGCGGAGTTTCTCTTATAAAAAATGCCAACCAGGGTTAGCCCTTGGGTTGGTCTTATTTTTTAAATTCCAGAGATAGAGTTGTATCATAAGTTCATAACTCAACCTCGAAAGCTATGACATTACGGGCCACAACATTACGGGGCACAACGGATGAAGTAGAGGAGCTATAGCTCCACAACATTACGGGCCACAATGGATGAAGTAGTGGAGCTATAGCTCTTCAAAAGGAGGTTGGTGCTTTGAGAAAGCCGCATCTGTAACTAGTGGCATCCACTTCTCTTCAAGCTCGGGACTGGTGAAACCATGACTAGAAAAAGAAGACGCTTCTCTAAAGGAATAGAAATAGGATACATGTATTTTCTGCCAGATCCGCAATCATATCGCACTATCAGTATTTGTACCTTGCATGAATAAGTCGGGTTTTGAGTGGAGGGTATTAGACCAATTAGATGAGGAAAGTCTCCACTGACTCTCTCATAATGATGACGGTTCGGGAAGCTTGAGCTTGCATGCGACCTCTCCAATGCGCAGCAGCTATGAAGATTGAAGATCACGGTGTCCACTTTTCGAAAAAGCTTTAAAAACAACTCTTGTTTGAGGACAGACTTGTTTTAAATCCTAACCTTAGAATGATAGGCCGATCCGCTTTTTCACTCCAACGCAGCTACTAAGCCACTTTTATGGTCTCTTCTCATATCGAAAGATTCATTTGGTTCCAAAGTCGTTTCTATCCTTTGCAATAGCGGAGCTCACAAGGATCTTATTGAGGCATAGCAAACCCTAGGGCAGCTACCCGTTCTTCCACTGACTCTTCAACAGGTAATCTAGCCCCAAATTCAATAGAATGATAGGAAAAAGCTTGAAGTCGAGTAGGCACAAAGTTGGATCAAAATATCAAGAGGAAGTTCGATTGGATTGAAATGTATCCTTGATTTTCTGCATGGCATATTTCCTACCATTTCACAAACTAGAATCATTTGATTCCCTCGTGTGATGTCATGTTCAATATTTGTGTATCCAACTTATCCCGATGCTACTCTTTATAGAGTTGTTGGGTTTCACTGAAGAGGGAGGGTGAAGTAGTATAGTAGCAGATGGTATTTCCCTCGGTTAAGAACTAAGATTTATCTAATCAGAAAGGGACGACACACAAACAACGTGAACGGTTCCAATACACACAAAAAGCAAATGCTTACACCCAACAAAGATAAGAGGGTTGTCAATCCCCTTGATCTCATCAATTGCTCTCTCTTATTTATCTCTTCGCCATGGTCGGAAGGTCGAGTGCGGTTGGGAGCTCGTGGTTGTCCATGGCGACACCATTATCGACATGTCTTAGTCACACATGAAATCCTAGCCATGTGTGTTCTTTAAATTCTCATATTGTTAAGAATAATTAACCCGTCATTAAATATGGGATAATCCCCACTCTTCCCGCACGGGCAGTTCCAACCGATGGAGCGGCTTTCTTCCAGAAGCGTTGCAACCTTTGAAGCCAACCTTTCCGGAATAGTCACCTCCTTTAGAGACACATGTTGAGATTGTATATAAACTCATATCATCTACTCCTAATGTCTCAGTTGGTAGGTCGCGTTCCGGGTTTTATTTTCGTCCCACCTCACCCGGTCTTTTTTGGTACTTATTTGGTACTTCCTCCCACCTCCCTCTCAGCCGCGAAAAACTAAAGAAAACCCCGCGATTGAGTCCCGCACATGCCCAACCTCCCGTCTCACGCTAAGCCGCATAGAACCAAAAAAAAAACCTCAAGCCGAGTCCCCCGCCCGCCCCCACGCACTCCAGGCCCTAACATCCCGTCGCACCAAGGTAGACGAACCAAAAAAATCTACGAATAGTCCGCCGGTTATTTTTCACTGATTTTTATTTCGCCTCACCACTTTCGTTGGTTTTATTTCGCTGGTTTTATTTCGTCTCCCTCCCACCTGTCTTTTCGCTTCACCACCCACATAAACCCATCAGATTAGTTACCATAAAAAAATCGCAATCAATCAAGTATTGATGATCAGATTAGTTACCATATAAAAAATAAATCGAAATCAATCAAGTATTGATAGGATATTTCCTTATATTGATGTGATTTCCCCTTTTTTATCATCAATCGTCTCTACTGCCTAAAAAATGCGTAGCTTTCCTTTTCGCTTCACCACCCACATAAACCCGTCAGATTAGTTACCATATAAAAAATAAATCGCAATCAATCAAGTATTGATGATCGGATTAGTTACCGTATAAAAAATAAATCGCAATCAATCAAGTATTGATGGGATATTTCCTTATATTGATGTGATTTTCCCTTTCTTATCATCAATCATCTCTACTGACTAAAAAAATGCGTAGCTTTCCTTTTCCCTTCACCACCCACATAAACCCATCAGATTAGTTACCATATAAAAAATAAATCACAATCAATCAAGTATTGATGATCAGATTAGTTACCATATAAAAAATAAATCGCAATCAATCAAGTATTGATGGGATATTTTCTTATATTGATGTGATTTTGCGTAGCTTTCCTTTTCCTGCCAACCGACCGCGTCCCGTCTCCCTACATCCGCCCTCGTTGCTCTGCCTCCCGCATGAAAAAAACCCTCTCGTTTGACCTCCCCCAAACCCCGCATGATGGAAAAACCCAGCCGCCTGCTTCCCCTCCTCTCGACCGCTCCATACGTCCAGATCGCGGCCCCATCCCCATCCTTCTCTCACGTCACGGCGGCCGATGGACTGCCGCCACCACCCTCCTACTCTCTCGCCGCCGCCGTCCTCCCGCTCGCTCGCCGCCGCCGTTGCCACCAATCCCGGCGAAGGCGCCGTTGCTGCTATGTCGCCTCCTTTCCCCATCCAAGCCTGACCATGGCAACGGCGCCCTCTCATGTGTCCCGCGGTGAGGTTTGGGGAGGCGCGACCACAATCCAGTAGGGATCTCACCGCGGACCCGTCCGCTGGGATGGGTGTTGCCTCCGTTGTGAATGGGATCGAAGGGAGGGACTACTTCGTCGTCAAGGTCGGCGAGGCAGCGGCCGATTGGGAGCCCGGTTGTGAACATGGGAGTTCGTCCCCATGGAGGCGGCGGCCGTGGAGATTGGATGTGAAGCAACCCCACTTGCCGG
Organism: Triticum urartu; assembly: GCF_003073215.2. Classification (NCBI taxonomy): domain Eukaryota; kingdom Viridiplantae; phylum Streptophyta; class Magnoliopsida; order Poales; family Poaceae; genus Triticum; species Triticum urartu. The sequence goes on along the minus strand of NC_053027.1, from coordinate 378,035,129 downwards.
TGGTGGAGGCTTGCCGTCCATGTGATCCTTTCTTCTCCCGGTATCCCCATTCCTTGCCACCCATTACAAAAGCGAGCATACATGAGAGCAGGGGCTGATTTTCATCACTTCATTTCTCATATTTTTAGTTGCTTTTTTGAGATTATACAAGATGCTCCCGATCTGTTTTGTCAAATTACTTGGATCGTCTTATGGAATTGACAGCCATCGCATTTTTCACCTCATGTTATTTATTAATCCTTGTCCCACTAGGCATCCACTACATGTTTGGTAATGACGTGATGTTGAGGCGGCTAGGAGAAGCTCAGCAGCCAGATCAAGGGCTATCGAGATGGATCTGGGAGCCAAGCAATAGTTCTTCTGTTAAATTTTGGTTATTATCTTTTCTATTGTTACGATTGTGGGATGGTTGATTTTGACTCGGTGTAACATTTGCATTTGTTTCCCCAGCTTGTTGGCGTAGATGCGTGGCACTGCGGCAACTAATCAAGAGCGAGGGCAGTGCACATTAGAGCTACGCTGAATGTAGCGAGCCAACCACGAATTGGGTATGTTCACACGAGGGATGGGAGAGGAGAGGAACATTAACATTTTTCATGATTTGGATGAAAATTTCAGTTTATAGTTTCTCCGTACGTGGCAACACACTAACGGTACTCACGGGCTTAGGATGAAAGTAGTGCCAGCAGCATCAGTAGGTTGGATGGGAAGGCGGTTGTTGCCCTTGTCCCTTGGTGCTAGCCTACCGTGGTGGCCTCACTAACTTGCTCATTGCGAATACGAGTTCGTGGGGCCGCGAGTTGCTGCAGATTTGTTTTTATCACTTTTTACAATATTTATTGATGTATCCCTAACTCATCGAGTCATTTTTAGCTTTGATTTTCCATATACGCCAGCCTAAATATCTCATGGTCAGAATATTTGCATGGTTAGTGGACATTGTCCCTTTCTTTCTAATGTTTAATATTTTATATTGCCGATAGAAATAATTTTATCCGCTTGATTTAGGAAATGCACATAGGTAGGTCAACATATTTTGTAGCTCTTTCGGATGTAAAAGCATATGTTGCATAAGAAATTATTATCTTTCAAGCACACTCACATTTCACTAACAAATAGGGGGAGGTTCAGACTTCAGAGCAATGATAAAAAGGTTTATTCCTCACTCTTTTGTTGGAATTTTAGTTCCAAGTTAACATGATTTCTTATCCGCTTCATAAGTCATGCATCTGCTTAATTAGGTGATAAGTAGGGCTATTGCAGGGTTTGTTTAAACTCCAGCATAAGGAATTCTTGTTTAAGAAAAAAGACTTTTGGCTTCTTTAATTACAAATTGATTGCAACATCGTGTTAGTATGTGATTTCTCACATCTGGTTGTAATATTTGTGAAGACGTGCATTGCACGTGCACTTGGAAGCGGGCCCGTGGCCCGCGCCGGACGGCGCCGACGCTGACCCGGGCCACCTCCTCCACGTATTCTTGAAGCTGTGGCTGGCCGATTTACATGAAATTAATTCCCTCAGTTCTGGTGGCAAATATAATACACATAATCCATATTGTTATGCACTAGCGTGTGTGTGTGAAATAGATGGATTATGGTCCCGTACCCAACAAGATGGATATGTGTGTGTGTTAGAAAGAGGGAGGGGGGGAGAGAGAGTGAGGAAGAGGGAGGGAGTGTGTGTGTGAGGATTTGATGGTAAAAAAAGTCGCCAATGTCGTAATATTGAACTCTTTAAATTAACGTGGCTCGTTGTAACGCACGGGCGTTCTTCTAGTCTATCAATAAAGACTGACTTGATTCTCTCTATCATTTGTCTCTCGATTACATTTAACACGTTATCAGCACTGCTCTCCGGCGAGAGCAATTCCGACGAGAAGGAGAGAACGAACGGGCAAAAGCGCTCCCTCCTGCCGGCAAGGCGCGTGTAGCGACACGGCGGTGTGCATGGTCTTCTCGACCGGCAGCGAGCGCAGGCACGCGCGTGGCGTCGCGGCCTCACTCCCTGATGTGGTGGCAGCGGCTGGACACGACTGCATCACGGGAGGCGGGTGTGCATGGTCTTCTCGACCGGCAGCGAGCGCAGGCACGCGCGTGGCGTCGCGGCCTCACTCCCTGATGTGGTGGCAGCGGCTGGACACGACTGCATCACGGGAGGCGGGCGGCGTGATGGATGTGACCACGGCCCGGTTTCTCCGACCGCGGCGAGCCGCGTCAGCCCCCTTCTTCCCTTCTTCTCTTTGAACAGAGCCGGCGAAATAGCCCCGGCGCACGGTGCCCTCCTCTGCGACGGCCGGCCTTGAGCCTCAACGCCGTCATGGCCCTCAGTTACGGTGTGCCTACGCACAGTAGCAGCAGTGCGGCGTCGCACGGCGTTCCATCGCTGCTTCCCCCGGGCCAGAATCGCGACTTCTCGCCAACGGCAGAGGCGACGGCGGTGGCTTACAGCCAACGATGCCCAGCTTGCGGCAGCGCCCGGCTCATCTCCACACGCCATGGCCGCTCATAGCGCAGCGGTCGGCACCCCTCCGCACGGCGGCTGCGCGGTGCATGGTTCAGCCCGGTGCTGAAGCAAGGCGGTGACGTCAGGCAAGGCTCCCGGGCCCTCGAACGCGCGTCCGCGGCGATCGACTGTCGGAGCCTCTGCACAGAACCACAGCGGCCGGCCCGAGCGGGGCACCCCTGTAAGTGCTGCTCGCACAAGGCCCGGTGGCCAACGGCGCCCTCCGCGGTTGCCAGGTCCGAGCGCGACACGCAGAGCACAACCACAGGGGTGTCCTCTGGCGTGGCTGCTCGCCGTCACAGCCTCTCCCACAGCGGATTCGACGGCGTGGCTGCTAGAGCAAAGCTAGACGAATCCATTGATTCGTATGCAAGACCACATGAAGCGATAGAGAACCTTATCTCTTCATCATGTTTCGTCTTAACCCTTACCTTTTATGTTATTTACAAAATGCTCCGCAAATTTCCCAGTAAGTCCTTGCACTTATCTGTTAAGCTGGTAGGCTTACAATAAATTGCAAATAAGACTATAGATCTGCATTTAGCCTATTTTCTGTTGAATTTTATAATTCCAGAAATATGTGTATGTTGATACTTGACATGTTCAATGTGTTTACCACATATCAAATTCTATAGAACATGTTTTTCGCGATCGATATTAAGTTTTCTCGCACAACAATGGAGATTTGCGATTGAGAATTATTATTTTCTCGCAAAACAATCTCATTGCGATTGAGATCAATTTTCTCTCGAATATTATTAATTCACCTTGTTGAATTATCTTGCAACTTGATACAACATCATCTCATTTTAATTTGAGGTCTATACAATTCAAGTTTTTCACTTGAACATCAAGTTTGCAACATCATTATTATTCACTACATTAGAAGTATTTTTCTGTTGAGTATTGAGATGTATTCCAAATTTTAAGTTGATGTAATACATTCCCACGTTTATCACGTGTTGAGACTAATTATGTCCATTTGCAAGAGAGATTTTTAATCTCTTGCAAAGATAAATCCAGTACCTATCTGCAGTACTGTTTCTCCGTTGAGTACGAGGTATTCCGGAATTTTTCTATGATGTACCTATCTCCATGTTAAACACATGTCGAGATTAATACGTCTATTTGCAATTGAGATTTTCAATTTCTTGCAAATAATAATGCAAAATTCAAGGTGATTTCTTCAAATTGATGCTTGACATCATAAGGTAGTCATATGGATCTACTGCCTACGCAGATTATCGATGACTACTGTTAAAGCCTATATTTTGTCATTATGACATTATAATTGCTTTACAAAGTGCTGCGTGATCTACTCCATTTTGGAGATTATCTTCAATGTGTCATATTTAGCAATTTGAGATTCACACTAATGATTTCAAGATAACTTCTTGAAATATCCATTGATTTTGCTAAGTTCATTACAACATCAACCATGATGGTATTTAATTTACTGAATGTAAATTGATTATGTCTGGCTTACCCATAGCGGTAACATATGGCTATATAATTTGAGGCATTCACCCTCAGTGGCCACCACTGCACTATCTGGGCCATGGACATCATGATCGCTCTTGTGTCTCATGGGATAATGTGTGCAATCCTGGATTCACTCTGATCAAGATCACACCGCTAACAGAAAAATGATGTCTTATATATCACAAGACATTAGATTCAGATCTCAGCATCTGGTTATTCTGGATTAGCAATTCCTGGGAATGAACCTCGAGGGCAAAGGTTTGAATCTTACTTCAACCTTCAAGCGGACATCACTAGCTATGACGGGGACCCTATGGGCACAGAGAATGTGATGGTTGAATATGTCTCAACCGACATGTTTGGAGACTATGAATAGTCTTTTAGTCTCCTAAGTGGTCAATATAATTAATGTCCATTTACGATGTTGTAACAACAACATAAGTATTGTTGTCATCATATATTGTATATCACAATATATTGTATCAGCACTCTGGTACAAATACATTTGTATGTATTCTATATATCTGACTTTGATTTTCATTTTTGAAAATCTTCAAGTCTATATATAGATTTCTACAGTGGTCAATCCGATGAAAAATGATATGTGCCTTGTGGACATATGCACCACAAACTCTATACTCAGGGAAGTCCAATGTTTCCACTCTCATTGAGAGAAAGGAGATATTTTAAAATCGCCTAGACGCGATGATGTAATTGTTGGCTCAACTCGAGTCATATTTACCATCCCTATGGGTACTTGACTAGAATCGAGGATGCTTTATCGTGTCTGGATCAACTCGTACCATACTAAACTATAGAGATATCCATCAAAATAGTTTCCATAGTGAAACTTATGATGACAACAAAGAGGAATATCTCCTCTTTACCATATGTAATGGATATGTCAAGCACATTCTCTATGTATCATCAGGATTGTACTACACATACTACAAAACTCGTAGCACATGTTGCTTACAAGATAGTTTTCCAAAATGTCTTGTACATGACGAATTTGGCATTCTCGCCTTGGTCATCGAGACATTGGGTTGAAACCCAAACTGTCAGCAATTCCAATAGTTTATGATTATTATGATGCTAAATTCTAACAGCATTTGGATTTTATGTGCACTACAAGTGACACAGGGAAGCTAAGTCTACGTTGAACCACTCAGACTCCTTGAATGCATCAAGTTGAGGTAAGTGGCTCTTCCCATCCATTGACTAGACTATTAAGGTATTCCATGGTTCTAAAAGACATATCTACATGATGGTCTTAAATGTGTGTTTTATTCACACAAAACTATTGGCTCATTATCCTGACATCGATTTCAAGAAAATCGTATGGATAACATTGCAGAATTCTCCTTGAGTGTCTTTCTCTATGGCCCTCGAATTGAAGTTTAGCAATTTGTCCTAATGTCTAGGCACAAAATGGTTTGGTAGAACCCTTTATCCAAAGAGTTAAGCTCATTGCATTATCTTTACTCTGGAATTGCAAATTACCAACTTTACGTTGGAGTCATGTAGTTTTACACGCTCATGACCAAACTGCATAATATTATTCCCCTTTGTCTTTGATACATGGAAATCTACCAAGTATTTCCTATCTGCGGTAATTCGATTACACACCGATATCACCACCCCGACATACATCATTGGCCCCTCAACATATAGTTGGGATCTATGTGAGGAATAACTGTATTACCATCAATACCTCAAGCCCCTCACATGGGGAGTTATTCAAGGCCAGTATGTTGATTCAATGAGGAATATTTCCAGGCATTAGGGGGATAATTCAAGTACCATAAAGAATGCCAGGAAATTAGTGGAATTTTCAACACATTTCTGCCTCATATCCATGTACTCAAAGAGTTGAACCATGTGTTCAGAAGATTTGCAACATATTGCAAATAACCTGCCAGATTCATTTACTGACTATAAAGGTGTCGCACAATCCTACAATCCTGCAAAAGTACGCCTAAAAGACTGGGGGTACCAACAAAATCCACTCCACTCTCCGTTCAAAGCAATAGGGGGAGATGTATGGCAGAAGTACATCAGGATTCGGCTTCTCGCAAGCAAGGATATCAAAGCCTGTGAATCAGTAAATGCAAGTCAACTTCACGTTGGCACACACCTAATGGGTAGTATACACCCAGTGGACGGGAAACCTCCACCAACCCAGGTCATAGTGCACACAATGACCGGGACATCGGAATACCCGACTCAATCGCATTGGGAAATCGCGAGCAATCACTACGGGTAATGATATTTCCATCAACTATATATTGATATATAGAATCTGGAGAAACATATAACCGGAAATCTACAATTGTCGACATACATTTCTCAACTAGATTGAAAAAACCTTTCAAGTGATTCAGATCCAAAGACCATGGCCATGGCAAAGTGTGAACAACACTCGGACTGAACTCAAGCAAAGGGTATAATCTAGGTAGAAATGATCTTGCTCAATAATGAGAGGGTATTCATAAGCAATACCTACACCAGTTTTTTTCTGGAAACAGAATTGAGAACAACAAGGTGGTGAAACATAGAGCAAGTATTGTAGCACAAGGGTTCACGCAGATACCCAACTATTCTCCAGAGGTGGAATCTCTTTCTGATAACTTATATCATTGGCAGTTCAAAATCATCTATCTCTGCAGTTGATAGATGTAGTGATTACATATCCATGTCAATCACTAGATTCAGACATATATGATTGATTCCCGATGGAGTCTCAATTCTGAATCGAAATACAAAATGCAACATACATTGTGTAAATTCAGTAAGTCACCATACGACTTATTTTTCTTAGTACATATGGTACAGCCGACGTAGTGAGATCCTTATACACAAGGATTACTCCTACAATGATGATTATCCATGTTTGTGTGTCTGCAATGACAACACATGTAATCATCTAAATGATGGAGTTTAAAATGAGAGATTTGGGTAAACCAAAATACCGCTCGTTACTACAAATTGAGCACCTTCATTCATACATTATGGTATACTATGTTGTCTACATCCATAATATATTGGAGAAATTCATTGTGGACAAATCTTATCCATCCATAACTCTCATGGTAGTTCATTCTCTAGACGTAGAGAAAGATCTATTTAGACTAAGAGATGATGGCGATGAGATATTGGTACTCAACGTTCCATAATGCCATTGGATCCACCAAACACAATTGGTTGGTACTCAAAAATATCTTTCGATATCTCCAAGGCATCAAACATCTTGTCCTGGTTTTTCAGTTTCACAGAAATGTGAACACCGATATCATTGGATACATCGATCAGATCCTCACTATGTCAGATCATAGACAAGCTTAGTGTTCCTACTAGATGTGGAAGCCCTCTCATGAAGAGTCTTCGAAACAGATCTCATGGCTACATCCACCAACCATTATCTTAACGATAATGTTTGTGTTGCCCGGATGCAAACAGGCTACATAATAAGCAATATCACTATATTGCATATCTTGCAAGTCAAATCATGCAACTGATTTGTTCACCAAGTCTCTACCAACTTTTACATTCCAGGAATGTGTATATGCCGACTTTGGAATTTGCAAGAATCAGGGGGAGTATCTTCCTAAGTTGTTCCTGTTCAATGCATCATATTATGCTCTTTTTCCCTTCATGAGTTACTATACAAGTTCTCATAAAGGTTTTAAATGAGGTAATATCAACACAAGATTACATGTCATACTTTCGGTTTTCCTCACTGGGTTTTTTAGGAAAGTACATATGACATATTTATTGTTCTCTAAATTCTATGGGTTTTCTCATATTGAGTTATAAGAGACAATAACCATTATATGTTGCATCATTTTCTCCTTATTTTTTCCACTGGGTTTGAAGGAGTTTTAGCAACATATCAAACACTATACTCCTCACATTCTTCCCACAGGGTTTTTGGAGGAGAACTTAATCAAGATGATGGATCCTTATGCAGTCAAGCGGTGATTAGGGGAAGTGTTAAGAATAATTAACCCATCATTAAATATGGGATAATCCCCACTCTTCCCGCACGGGCAGTTCCAACCGATGGAGCGGCTTTCTCCTTGAAGCGTTGCAACCTTTGGAGCCAACCTTTTAGGAATAGTCGCCTCCTTTAGAGAAACCTGTTGAGATTGTATATAAACTCATATCATCTATCAATAAAGACTGACTTGATTCTCTCTATCACTTGTCTCTCGATTACATTTAACACATATCACATAGTAAGCCCTAAATCAATCTGAGATTTGCCTCTTATCCTGTGAAATCGAAGTTATTGTTTTCTATTGTTGGTGCGAGGTTGTCTTTGTCAATTTGGCTAGAGTGGACTAGAAAAAATTATTGGATGTAATTTGCATTTAAGAGTACGTTGAAATGATGTTGGCACATGAGGAGCTTGAGCACATTGCAATGTTAGCTAGACAACATTGTTGAACTTAGGCAATTGAGCAAGGATGAGAAGGAGAGCAAGATGAAGATGGGTGACAAGAAGGACCAAGAGGAAAACAATGGTAGGCAGGGGAGCAATGAGAGTGCTCTTGTTGAATAAAAAAGAGAACTGAAACATGCAATGATTGTGCTTGCAGGCTTAGTTAAGATATAATGTGCCCACGTGCAATGTTTTTTTTAGGAATGTGCATGTGCACTGTTGCTTTGTAATAGATATCTATGCAACCTCGAAATAAGCATAATCAATGTAGTATTAAAATTGAAATTTGTATGGCTGAATGAAATGCATGTTTTAAGTTTGTATGGGAAGAAAGAATGCATGTTTGAAAATTGTTCAGCAAATCCTACTAGAACAACATCCATATAACATGCACATCATAACGTCCAAAGCAAAGTACACTAAAAAAACGGCTAACAATTTTTTTTCTGGGTCCAGTGCTTGCGGAAGCAAATGCTATGTCTTGCTTATTGCGAGACAAAAGCATAGCTCGCCTACAGTGTCCGGCGAAGTGGTCCAGCCCAACAACATACCCAAATGGTTTTGTGAATCTTCTACGGACTGTTTTGAAATCCTTCCATGGTCGGTTTTAGGAACCATCCGTTTAGTTTTATTAGGCTTCGTCCATTTTTATTTTCATTTAGTTTATTTTTATTTATTTTTCATACATGTTGACTTATTTTAAATACACATTGACCATTTTATGCATATAGGTTGAACATTTTCTAGATACACGTTGAACCATTTTCAAATACCGCTGATTTTATCCACGGGCGCCGCCAAAGTCCATCTGTATGTCTAATCGCCTCGCTCAGGAGATTGTTTTGAGAAAAACTGCTATTTTCCTTTTTACAAATTCGTGGGAAGTGAGGAAAAAGCCGCTACTTTTTAAAAAAAATGGAAAAGCTGCCACTTTAGTGGTACTCGCTAAGTACATGTGCATTGCAACGGGGCACATTTTATTATTACGGTTCAACATAATTTCTTGATTCATCGCTGCATATTTAAGTTTGTATGTAAAGAATTACTACCTCCGTCTGGGATTAAAAGTCCCAAAGACAGGTTCTCTAGGAAGGTACAGTGGGACTTGTGGCTGAATCGTTGGTTAGCAGTCCATTAATTCAATCTCTCTCCATACCCAGCGTCATCTCTCTCCCTTGTTGCATGCAGCCAATGAACTAAAGGTATTAGAGCATCTCCAACAGGCGCGCTAAATAGACGCCACGCCGCAAATATACCCAGTTTAACACGCGCGCAACTCGGCAAGTGGCTCCAGCGGACGCGTAATAACCGTGCGCGCGGTATAAGGAGTTGGGCGCGCGGCAGGAATCGCTATCTCGCGCGGTGTATTTGCGGCGTCCGCTTTCGCGCGCGGCACACTCGAGCGCTCGCGGTGCACTCTGTCTTCTCCGCCTCCAACGCCCCGCGCGCACCGGCGCCGGCGACCCGCACCCCATGGACGCACAAGCCTGCACCCCGCTCACCCCGTCCTATAGCCGCGACCCCCCCCCCCCCCCCCGCTATAGCCGCGCCCCCCCCCCCCCCGCCGTCGTTGCAAACCCTAGCCCGGGTGGCGTTGGCCTCGCCTCCGCCGAAACTCCTCCGACCATAGGCCTCGCGTGCGGCCTCTTCATGCCGCCGCGGATGACCTCGGCGGCGGGTGGCGTCGCGCCGGCGCCGGCCCGAGCCGCCGCCCCCTCCTCCTCAAAGCTCCCCAATGCGGCGCGGCCAAAGAAGGACAAGACATCGGCGAAGAAAAACAAGGCGGCGGACGGCTCCGGCACCTCCAAGGCGAGGAGGAAGAAGCTTGCGGGGCGTGCGACGAGCGCGGCGGCTATCGAAGCGCCGGCGAGCTCACTCGTTGAGCCGGCGGCCGACGCGCACAACATGTTCAACGAAATGCCCCCAAGGTAAAAAATTCTAACTTTTCATTTTTTTTGTTATTTTTTGAATGCATTCACATATAGATAGCTTATTTGCATTGTTCAAAAAACTTTGTAGTCTCAATGATGATGCATACATGTCAACGATGGGTGTTGGCTCCAACAATTCGCATTGGTCTCAAACCAATGACATGCATTTCGAAAACCATGAGTTCGAAGTGGACGAGGAGGGTGAGGGCATTGTCCACGCACCGAAAGGGAGAGCGGGCAATTACACCAACGCCGATGACATCTTACTATGCAATACTTGGTTGCAAGTGTCGAGAGATCCATCCGTTGGAGGTGATCAAAGTAGAGATGCTTGTTGGCTTCGGATGAAGGAACACTTTGATGTTCGCAACGTGAGTGGAATTGACCACTCCGACCGATCACTTCGGTCCCGATGGTCGACAATTGATGTCTACTACACAACCTTCTTTTTGTAGACGTTGTTGGGCCTCCAAGTATAGAGGTTTGTAGGACAGTAGCAAATTTCCCTCAAGTGGATGACCTAAGGTTTATCAATCCGTGGGAGGAGTAGGATGAAGATGGTCTCTCTCAAGCAACCCTGCAACCAAATAACAAAGAGTCTCTTGTGTCCCCAACACACCCAATACAATGGTAAATTGTATATGTGCACTAATTCGGCGAAGAGATGGTGATACAAGTGCAATATCGATGGTAGATAAAGGTTTTTGTAATTTGAAAAAAACAAAAAACAGCAAGGTAACTAATGATAAAAGTGAGCGTAAATGGTATTGCAATGCTAGGAAACAAGGCCTAGGGTTCATACTTTCACTAGTGCAAGTCCTCTCAACAATAATAACATAATCGGATCACATAACTATCCCTCAACATGCAACAAAGAGTCACTCCAAAGTCACTAATAGCACAGAGCAACCGAAGAGATTATGATAGGGTACGAAACCACCTCAAAGTTATTCTTTCAAATCAATCCGTTGGGCTATTCCTATAAGTGTCACAAACAGCCCTAGAGTTCGTACTAGAATAACACCTTAAGACACAAATCAACCAAAACCCTAATGTCACCTAAAACTCCAATGTCACCTCAAGTATCCGTGGGCATGATTATACGATATGCATCACACAATCTCAGATTCATCTATTCAACCAACACATAGGACCTCAAAGAGTGCCCCAAAGTTCCTACCGGAGAATCACGATGAAAACGTGTGCCAACCTCTATGCATAGGTTCATGGACGGAACCCGCAAGTTGATCACCAAAACATACATCAAGTGAATCACGTGGTATCCCATTGTCACCACATACGCACGACAAGACATACATCAAGTGTTCTCAAATCTTTAAAGACTCAGTCCGATAGGATAACTTCAAAGGGGAAACTCAATTCATTACAAGAGAGTAGAGGGGGGAGAAAACATCATAGGATCCAACTATAATAGCAAAGCTCGCGATACATCAAGATCGTATCACCTCAAGAACACGAGAGAGAGATCAAACACATAACTACTGATACATACCCTTAGCCCCGAGGGAGAACTACTCCCTCCTCGTCATGGAGAGCACCGGGATGATGAAGATGACCACCGGAGAAGGATTGCCCCCTCCGGCAGGGTGCCGAAACGGGTCTAGATTGGTTTTCAGTGGCTACAGAGGCTTCTGGCGGCGGAATTCCCGATCTATTGTCTGTTCTGGAAGTTTTAGGATACGTAGGTATATATGGGTGAAAGAAGCACGTCGAGGGACCGAAGGGGGGCCACGAGGCATGGGGGCGCGCCCCCACCCTCGTGGGCACCTCCCTTCTTTCCTGACGTGCACTCCAAGTTTTTCCGGTAGCTTTCCTTCCAAAAATAACTTCTCCAGTTGATTTCGTTCTATTTTGACTCCGTTTGATATTCCTTTTATTTGAAACACTGAAATAGGCAAAAAACAGCAAATCTGGGCTGGACCTCCGGTTAATAGGTTAGTCCCAAAAATAATATAAAAGTGGATAATAAAGCCCAATATTGCCCAAAACAGTAGATAACATAACATGGAGCAATAAAAAATTATAGATACGTTGGAGACGTATCAACAATCAACTCGGATTGTCAAAGGTGGGCGGCCTGTCAAAAGGCGGTTGACAAGTTGAACCCAAGTGGCACAAATGAGGACGATAGAGTAAGTGGCATTTCATACATGTTCATCATACTTGTTGTTGGTGCTAACTTGCTTTGTTTTCATGTAGTACAACATTGCGCAAAACTTGTTCAAAGAAGAGGAGAGGAAAACCAAGAAGGGGAAGATCAAGAAAGGAAGAATATTTACTTTGCCTCATTGCTATGAAGTGTTGAAGGATGATGAAAAATGGAAGAAGCGTGAAGATTTGGATGATTTGTATTTGAGCAACAAACGGAAGCGAACAATTAAGTTGGATGATGATGAGGATGATGCATGAAGTGATGACGGCAAGAGAAGCCCCACACCCAACTCGGTTTCATACTCGAAGCCAAAACGACCGGATGGGTGCAAGAAAGATAAAACCGAAAAGAAGAAGAGGAAAGGAGATGATGAGCTCAAAAATGCTATGGAAGCTATTGTGAAGGCAAGAAAAGAAGCCAACGAGGTGAGGAAAATGGCAAGGAACCAAGATGCCGCGGCCGAGGAGAGGAGGTTGGCGGCCGAGGAGAGGAAGGTGGCTTTGGAGGAGAGGAAGGTGAGCAATGAAGAGCGAACAAGATTGTTGGAATGGGAGAAACACTTGTTCTTCTTAGACACATATATCCTCAATGAGGTGCAAAAGGAGTATGTCAATCTTGCCCGTGAAGAAGTTTTGATCCAAAAAAGAGACATGATTCGCGCAATGGTTGGCGGTGGCCTCGGCGCAATGGGTGGCGGTGGCCTTGGCGCCATGGGTGGCGGTGGCATCGGCGTCATGGGTGGCATGGGTGGCTTCGGAGGTACCGTAGGCGGTGCAATGAGAGGCATGGCTGGCTATGGAGCACCCCCTGACGCTATGGCCATCATGGGAGGCATGAGTTTTGCTTCTCTCATGGGAGGCATAGGTGCACCTTCGGCCGTCATGGGCGGAATGTCTTTCGATGTGCCTCCTCGCACACATTCCCATAAAGATGCCGTTGAAGATCTTACCAACACTGTCGGAGTTTCACGTGATGCGGTGCGTGATAAGGAGAGGGAGGAAGATTCATCTTCAGAGGCAGAAGAATCGTCTTCCGAAGATCAAGACGAGGACGAAGACGAGGACGAGGAATGATGTGTCTTTTATTTGTGTATTGAACTTGATTTGCCTTTTGAACTTGGTTGGATAAACTTGTGGGTATGATTTTGAACTTATGGGCATGAACTTTTCTCCATCAACTTGTTTATGTGAAATTTTATATGTCATGTTTATTGCATTTTGAATGTTTCATCAACTTCATTTTGTGTTCAAAATGCCATATACAATGTACCGGCGAGTTGCGCGCACTGCATTTTTGCGTGTTGCTGGAAGCGCGCGCTGCTAGAGCTAGCGCTGCGTGCCACATCAAACCAGACAATGGATTGCAAATCAGTTTTTTACGCGCGACGCATTTGGCGCCTGTTGGAGATATTCTTAAAGCATGCATTGAATTACTGGAGACCAACAGGCCTTATAAAAACGAACGCCTCGTCCCAAGGGGCCTTTTAAATCCGGACGGAGGTAGTACTTCATCTTTGAAATTTGTACGGGTTCAGATGCTTGCGGAGTCCGTATTTGTTCCGCGCCCTGAAAAACATGTCTTGCGGCCCATAGCAGCGCACTGGCCCATCGCTCTAGGGCCCATTAGGGTTTTGCTGCGTGAAGGCAGCGACGCGCGTTGCTATAAATACCAGTCGCTTCTTCCCCTCTTTCTCTCATCACCGCCGCCGCCTCCTTTGCTCGTTCTCTTCACCCGGCTGATTTGCTTCAATGCTTCTTTGTACCGGTTGATTTTTCTCTCTTGATTTGAATTGCCGTTCTTCGTGTAATCCCCATTTTTCGATTTGTTGGTGCTTCGTCATCTGGTCATTGGGATGATCAGTCTCTCGAGCCTGATCGGTTCCCAATGGACTCGTTCCCTTGAAGCAACATCGTCCCGTTGTATCCTGAGTTAGCCCCTCGTGTGCCCTCCGAGTTTCTCTCCCAGGGCATCGGCGGCTCTTACATACATCTAAAAAGTTCCCATCTTTCTTTGGATATCTTGATTTCGACAACCGAGATGAGCCAATTTTACAGTTACAGACCTGTAATGACTCCTGCGGAAATGATCGCATGGTCAAAGAACATCTAAGGGACTGAGTTGTCTTAGAAATCATCATGATTCCTAGTACTATATATTGGATCTTGCTTTGCTGCGTGTTTTGATCTGCTGCTTCTCTTAACAGTATTCGTGTCTGTGAACTAGTTTGTATGGTTCTCGGGCAGTGATGAGACGGGAAGCAGAAAGCAATTGTTCCTCTCGCTATCCAGTGCGGAAATTTTGTGATGCGATTGGACGTCGAGGAACTACACTGCCTTATTTGCTGAATTATTTATGCTTGGCATTTGTTTGTTTATGAAATGTTATCTCTTTTTTTCCATAGTCTGAGAATTGAAATGACAGATCAAATCGATGGTATAACGAATGAACAATGGCATGGACGAAGGATCTGCACAACGATCTGCACAGGCGTAATGGAATATTATATGCGGCTGAACTTGATTTGCTTGGTCTGGAGATGTTACGCAAGGGTCGCATTGACTAAAATCTCTGCCATATGTCCTTTGATAGCTTTGTATGGTTGAGGCGCAACCAGAACTTCTAAGTTTCTAAGAACCAGGACCTTAAAAATCGAATCAGGAAAACGCATAATCTGACCTGGTTATTCTGGCCTCAGAATGGCCGCACCATTCCTTGCTAAGTCACCCAGAATTGTGAATTTGTCATGGCTTCTGTGCCATTCTGATTGTGTTGACCCCTGGGAATTCATTAGCTTGTATGACTAGATAATTGGTTTTTTCTTTCAAAATTGCTTAGCTGTAATCGCCTTCGCCGTGAGTGTTCTTATTGTGTGACGGGGGGACATCCAAGTCCTTCTGCCTGATAAGGAGCAAACTATCTGTGTTTGTATATTCCTTGGCAAACGTCACAAAACAAACCTTTTAATGTTAAGATTCCTTAGAATTTTTCCTTTGAAGGTGGTCTCATATTCCATTGCCCTTGATAGTGGCGTTGCTGCAGTTAAACTTTGGGACTTGCCATGAGACAATCAATACTTATATTTTCTGTGTATGTATTTTTGCTTTGGAGAACAACGTCATTTTGCTTTTTGGAGCAAACTATCCGTGTTTGCATATTCGTTAGTTAACCTCACAAAATGAGGGTTCAGATATTGAGGTTTCCCTTCTCTTGTGTTTAGTGGCTCTCCAATATTTTTTTTTGGTTTTTGTTGTGCATCTAGGAGATTTAAGCTGAGAGCGTGTGTTGTCATCAGTTGTCTCTGAGGAGTTTGATAAGGACATGAGATTTCATAAATTTCCATTGCTTCTCTAACGAAACAAAGTGGAATATTGTGGACACCATTCTTAACTTCGTTGAACGAGTACATGAAGAAACCTGAACTGATTTAAATTAAATTCGCTTGGAATTGTGAAATACAAGTTGAATTCAATTAGCTGGATGCTAGTATCCTGAACTAGGCGGCCGGTAATAACTGTACTTGTAGACATTTGGAATCGAACAACAGGTTTAGAACTTGTACCATCACTACACTTATGGTGAGGTGGAGTATCAGCCGGTGAAATCCATATCGAGGAGATTGTGCCACCGGAGGAGGGATGGATAAATATCAACACTGATGGATCCACGGATATGGGTCTTATACGCGGTGGAGCAGGCTTCATTGGAGCTTTCGTTAGAGCTGGAGGCGTAAGGTACGATGGGGTAATGGACCCTTTATCCATTGAACTATTTGCAAGCAGAGATGCGATAATGATGGCACGGTAGATGGGAGAACGTCGTGTTTTCATCTCATTAGGGAGATGAAAGAGATGTCTACCATGTTTCAGGGATTTAGGCTATGTTTTGCTTGTCATTGGACTAATGTGGCGGCACACCGTCTAGCTAGGCACTCGTTAAAACTTTCTGTTTTTATGCACTTGTATTAAACAATACCTGGATGGTTGGCTGATTGTTTGCAGTCAGACATGCTAGCGCCTAATAAATAAAGAGTCGGAGGGTGTTTTAGCTTAGAAAAAACTAAAATTTTTGTTTGCTTTGGTTTCAATAAGTAAGATTTTTTTTAATCCAATTGAATGTTGCAATTTTCTATCGGATCTTATTTTCAGTTCCTACATTTGTTGAATTTTTTATTTTTAAATCGGAGAAGTTTCTGTATTTCTTGCTGTTTTTTATTTCTACCACCCTACATGATGAATTTAAGATTTTAGCTATGGATGTATATCCAGATGGGGCTATATATTTTTGTCATAGTTACTCTAATAGGGCATTTGCTGTATTACATTTCTTATATGTAACAAGTAGACCAGAATTATTCTTTTGGTATATGCCATTGTTTTATTGAATTATTGATGATACAATAGAATATGGCAATGATGTTAAATTCTACGATTGTTTCTCGAAACATTAGTAGTTGTCCATGCTTGAGAGCTAATGCTGCTAATTCCTTCCTTGGATGTTTGTGGCTTGTAATTTTCTCTACAATTTTTTTTCTCTTTTAGGACCTTTTGATTCATAATATGAAAAATGTAGAAATGTTCTAACCATAATTTAAACCTATCTGCCGGCCATTGGTAGTGCGGGGAGGTGGCAGTGCGGTGGTCGGTGGCGGCCAAGTGAAGCGGCCTGTGTGCAGCGTGGTGCTGATGGCGTGATCCTGTTGAAGGTTCGGCAATTGTCGTAGGTTGGCTTGGGAAGGGGAGGCAGCGACACCCAAGGAATTTTTTTGGGAGATATTTTGGTGAGGACAAGGGAACTGCTGGAGGTGCTCCCATATTCCATTGCCTTTGATAGCGCTATTGCTGCATTTAAACTTGGGGAGATATTTTGGTGAGGACAAGGGAACTGCTGGAGGTGCTCCCATATTCCATTGCCTTTGATAGCGCTATTGCTGCATTTAAACTTGGAGAGTTCTCATGAGATGCACATTTGTTCTTGCTGAAATTTTATTTCAAATGCATGCTTATGTCTTAATTGCATGTTTTGGTTTACATGTTGTGCTTTTGTTTCTTTGAATTTTTTTTGTCGTGATGGGAGGCATTTGAGTACTTTGCTTTTATGGAGCAAACAATCCATGTTCGTTAGTCCTAAGCAACATCACAAAGTGAGCCCTTTGTTGTTGAGATTTCACTACAAGGATTTGTCCATTAAAATTGGTCTCATGCAATAGGAATGATGTTGGGCAGTACATTGGGCAGTACACAACGGCGTCCGTTTATAAGATGCTCTCGGAAGGAGGGATCAGATTTCAGGCCCATACTGCGATCTGAAAGAGCTGGGCTCTGCTCTTATGCAAGATTTTCATGTGGCTAACGATTCAATATAGGCTTGGGACTTAGGACCGGAGACTTCGCCATGGATTACAAGATGAAACTTCACCCTGTTTCCTTTGTGAACAGGAGGAAGACATTGTGGATCACCTCCTGCTACAATGCGCCTTTGCGAGGCATGTTTAGTACTTATGCTTCTTCAAGGTGGACATTGATCTAGGTTTGGCAACTAATGAGCATGTTTGGCAACTAATGAGCATGACTCCTTCTCACCAGGACAGGCTTCAAGATTGGTGGACAAGTAGACGCAAGCAAATCCAAAAAGAGGAAAGGAAGGGCTTTGATTCGTTTGTCACGCTCATTAGTTGGACGTTACGGAAGCAAAGGAACAATAGGGTTTTTCATTCTGGTAACATTTGTAGTGTGCTTGCAACGGTTGAGCCTATATTCGCCAAAATTCGGCAATGGGCTCTTGCAGGAGGGGGAGGAGTTCACCGATATTGTGAGTAGTTGCTTGAGTTAAGCCGGAGTGGAGGGGTGTGGGATCGCTGGTTTGTGGTGATCTCGCCGTTGCAATCTCTCATACATTTATTCTCTCTTCTTCTATAAAGCTAAGGTATGCCTTTGGTGTATTTTCGGAAAAAAATTGGTCTCATATTCCATCGCCCTTGATAGCAGCGATGCTGCATTTATACTTTGGGAATTGCCATGAGATGCACACGCAGAGAATGGTCGTTTACAAGCCGGCTGACAGTTGTGAGCCGGCGGCATGATGTGAAACTATGCCGTGTTTCACATCAAACAATCGTTTGCGACGTTGCGTAGAGAGCGGCCGTGTGCTACTACCTTCATCTTGGTCTATTAGTCCCATTTATATTTTAAGCCATATTTTGATCTTAAATTTAACTAACAAAATGTTAATGCATGTTATAAAAATAATATAATTGGAAACATGTTATAAAAATAATATAATTGGAAACTATGTTTCAAAGACAAATCCAACAATGTAATCTTTGGTGACATGTATTCGTATTTTATTAATTAGATCTCTAGTCAAAATTTGGCATAAATATACAAAGAGGACTTATAAACCAGGACGGGGTAGTTGGTAATTACTCCATCAGTTTCTAAATAAGTCTTTTTAGACATTTTAAATGAAATACAACATACATATATGTGTAGACATACTTTAGAGTATAGATTCACTCATTTTACTTTGAATGTAGTCACTTGTTGGAATTTTTATAAAGACTTATATTTGGGAACAGAGGGAGTAAATCACAAACGATTTTTAATAACCGTATGTGTACGTGTTGTTTTTGTAAAACTTGGGTAAGCGTTCCTACTCCCAACAGGGGAGCCGCATGAGTATATATTGATAGATGGCTTGGGTTACAAGAGTTGGCAGAGTCTTATCTTAATCAACAAGAAATTTTACAGGAGGAATTAAACAGGAGATAGAAGGAGATACAACACCAATATCTACCTAACTACTCCAACGTGATATACAAGCTATTCGGCCCAACAGCCTCATAATATTGTGTTTAACATCCTCCCTTAATCTAAACTTCTCAAGTTTAGATTATGAGAAGTTTAGATTATGCTTAAACTCTTCAAACAGTCTTGTTGATAATGCCTTAGTAAACCCATCAACCACTTGATCCTTTGAAGGAATGAACCGATTATGCAATTCTTTGCTAGCAACTCTCTCTCTAACAAAATGATAATCAATCTCAATATGTTTCGTTCTTGCATGAAAAACAGGATTGACAGAGAGATAAGTGGTACCAATATTGTCACACCAGAGGCATGGAGTTTGTGTGTGAAATATTCCAAGTTCTTTAAGCAAAGACTTAACCCATATAATTTCTGCAGTAGCATTGGCTAGTGCTTTGTATTCCGCCTCAGTACTTGATCTTTACAGTGGCTTGTTTCTTTGCACACCAAGAGATTAAGTTAGGTCCAAAGAAAACTGCAAAGCCACCTGTAGACCTTCTGTCATCTAAGCAACCTGCCCAATCAGAATCGGAAAAGGCACTAACAAGTGTAGAGGTTGACTTGGTGAATGTTAACCCAATGCTTAGTGTGTTCTTCACATATCTCAGTATGTGCTTAGCAGCAGTCCAGTGAGCAGAAGTAGGTGCATGAAGATACTAACATACTTTATTTATAGCAAATGAAATATCAGGCCTCATAAGTGTCAAGTACTGAAGTGCTCCTACCAAACTCCTGTATTTAGTACCATCCTCTTGACCCAAAGGTACACCCTCTGTGAGAGACAATATTTCTGAACTGGAGAGCGGCGTTGGTGATGGTTTACAGCCCTGCAATCCTGCCTTGCTCAAAAGATCAGTGGCATATTTCTCTTGAGAGAGATGAAGACCACCTTCTTGGTTGCGCTTGACTTCAATACCAAGGAAAAAATGCAAGTCACCGAGATCTTTTAGAGCAAAATCTGGCTGTAAATCTTGCAAGAGAGCTGTAAATGCCTCATTGGAGGAACTAGTGACAATAATATCATCGACATAGATAAGCACAAAAATAGTTGTGTTGGAGTGGCGATAAATAAATAAAGAAGTGTCAGACTTGGAAGGAACAAAACCAAGACTTTGCAATTTGGAGCTCAAGCGAGAGTACCATGCTCGTGGAGCCTGTTTCAGGCCATAAAGTGACTTATCAAGTCCGCAGACATGGAAGGCCTGTTTGGATCTTCAAACACAGGAGGTTGTTTCATATATACTTCCTCTTCCAGAACACCATGAAGAAACACGTTCTGTACATCTAGTTGACGAAGACACTAGCCACGAGACACAACAATGGAGAGAACCAGGCGAATAGTAGCTGCTTTAACAATGGGACTAAAAGTATCCTCATAGTCAAGTCCATACCTCTGCTTGAATCCTTTTGCAACGAGACGTGCTTTATAACGATCAATGGTACCGTCTGACCTCCTTTTGATACGAAAGACCCACTTGCAATCAATAAGGTTTGTACCTGGAGAGGAAGGAACAAGGTGTCAAGTATGATTTTTCTGAAGGGCACAAAACTCCTCATCCATGGCATGTTTCCATTTGGGATCAGCAAGTGCTTCATGAACAGTGCGAGGTTCTCCTATAGATGTATCAGATACGACCAAGCCATATTTAGTTTTGTAATTAACGAAATGAATCGTGCCTGTTTGAAGTCGTGTACGAGGTGGCTGCAGCGGCACAGAAGATCCAGAGAGGGCAGAATCCTCCTCGACAGGCGAGTCGGCCAAATCCGCAGCGGACCGAGGCAATCCCGAGGCGGCTGGCGCGGTCAGATCCTCTATGGCAGAATCAGAGGGCGTTGAAGGAGGACGTGCCACAGAAGTGTTGGGGATCGTAGCAGAAATTTAAAATTTTCTACGCATCACCAAGATCAATCTATGGAGTAATCTTGCAACGAAGGGAAGGAGAGTGCATCTACATACCCTTGTAGATCGCTAAGCGGAAGTGTTTAAGTGAACGAGGTTGATGGAGTCGTACTCGTCGTGATCCAAATCACCGATGATCCTAGCGCCGAACGGACGGCACCTCCGTGTTCAACACACATACGGAACGGAGACGTCTCCCACGCCTTGATCCAGCAAGGAGGAAGGAGAGGTTGAGGAAGAGAGTCCAACAACAGCACGACAGCGTGGTGGTGATGGAGTGGCAGTTCTCCGGCAGGGCTTCGCCAAGCTCACGCGGAGGAGGAGAGGTATTGAAGGGGAGGGGCTGCGCCAGATTCAAGGGTGTGGCCGCCCTCCCACCCCTCCACTATTTATAGGTGGGGAGAGAGGGGGCCGGCCCCCCTAGATCCCATCTAGGGTTGGGGGCGGCGGCCAAGTGGGGGAGGAGTGCCTCCCAAGTCAAGTGGAGGCCCTCCCCCTTAGGGTTTCCCCTCTCCCATGCGCATGGGCCTTGGGGGGGTGGTGCCCTTGGCCCATTAAGGTTAGGGCGCCCCTTACAGCCCATGCTGCTGTATTGGACGTGGTGGAACATTTTCCGGACCTCCGGACCCCTCCGGAACCTTCCGGAAGCTTCCCGGTACAATACCGGAAAAACCCGAACTTTTCCCGGAACCCGAACAACAACTTTCCATATATAAATCTTTACCTCCGGATCATTCCGGAACTCCTCGTGACGTCCGGGATCTCATTCGGGACTTCGAACAACATTTGGTAATCACATACAAGTCTTCCTAATAACCCTAGCGTCATCGAACCTTAAGTGTGTAGACCCTACGGGTTCGGGAACCATGCAGACATGACCGAGACAACTCTCCGGCCAATAACCAACAGCGGGATCTGGATACCCATGTTGGCTCCTACATGTTCCACGATGATCTCATCGGATGAACCACGATGTCGAGGATTCAATCAATCCCGTATTCAATTCCCTTTGTCCAGCGGTATTGTACTTGCCCGAGATTCGATCATCGGTATCCTGATACCTTGTTCAATCTCGTTACCGGCAAGTCTCTTTACTCGTTCCATAACACATCATCCCGTGATCAACTCCTTGGTCACATTGTGCACATTATGATGATGTCCTACCGAGTGGGCCCAGAGATACCTCTCCGTTTACACGGAGTGACAAATCCCAGTCTCGATTCGTGCCAACCCAACGGACACTTTCGGAGATACCTGTAGTGTACCTTTATAGCCACCCAGTTACATTGTGATGTTTGGCACACCCAAAGCACTCCCACGGTATCCGGGAGTTGCACAATCTCATGGTCTAAGGAAATGATACTTGACATTAGAAAAGCTTTAGCAAACGAACTACATGATCTTGTGCTAGGCTTAGGATTGGGTCTTGTCCATCACATCATTCTCCTAATGATGTGATCCCATTATAAACGACATCCAATGTCCATGGTCAGGAAACCGTAACCATCTATTGATCAACGAGCTAGTCAACTAGAGGCTTACTAGGGACATGGTGTTGTCTATTTATCCACACATGTATCTGAGTTTCCTATCAATACAATTCTAGCATGGATAATAAACGATTATCATAAACAATGAAATATCGTAGATGCTGCTACCATGTTTCACTTGGAGCTATTCCAAATTATTGCTCCATTGTACGTATTTGGTATCTCTACTCAGAGCTATCCGGATAGGTGTTAAGCTTGCATCGACGTAACTCTTTACGTCGAACTCTTTATCACCTCCATAACCGAGAAACATTTCCTTATTCCTCTAAGGATATTTTTGACCGCTATCTGGTGATCCAATCCTAGATCACCTTTGTACCCTCTTGCCAGACATGTGGCAAGGCACAC
The DNA here is from genome assembly GCF_003073215.2 of Triticum urartu. Classification (NCBI taxonomy): domain Eukaryota; kingdom Viridiplantae; phylum Streptophyta; class Magnoliopsida; order Poales; family Poaceae; genus Triticum; species Triticum urartu. Next base: position 378,011,993 of record NC_053027.1, on the reverse strand, counting down.
ATCTGGTGCGGTACTCAGCATGGCATACCGTATAGAGCCTATGACAAAAGCATAGGGGACGACCTTCGTCCTTCCTCTTTCTTCTGCCATGGTCAATCTTCGAGTCTTACTCAACTTCACACCTTACAACTCAGGTAAGAACCCCTTCTTTGACTGATCTATTTTGAACTCCTTCAAAAACATGTCAAGGTGTGCGTTCTTTGAAAGTGTCATCAGGCGTCTTGATCTATCTCTATAGATCTTGATGCCCAATATGTAAGCAGCTTTATCCAGGTCTTCCTTTGAAAAACACCCTTCAAACAACCGTTTATGCTTTCCAGAAATTCTACATTATTTCGGATCAACAATATGTCATCCACATATACTTATCAGGAATGTTGTAGTGCTCCCACTCAGTTTCTTGTAAATACAAGTTTCTAACAAACATTGTATAAACCTAAAAGCTTTGATCACTCCATCAAAGCATATATTCTGATTCCGAGATGCTTGCTCTAGTCCATAGAAGGATTGCTGGAGCCAGCATACCTTTTAGCATCTTTAGGATCGACAAAACCTTTTATTGCATCACATACAACTTTTTCTTACGAAAACTCGTTTTGACATCCATCTGTCAGATGCTAACATGATTTCGACGGACTTAAGCATCGCTACGGGTGAGAAATTCTCATCGTAGTCAACTCCTTGAACTTGTGAAAAGACTCTTTCCCACAAGTCAAGCTTCATAGACGGTAACATTACCGCCCATGTCCGTCTTCTTCTTAAAGATCCATTTATCTCAATGGCTCGCTGATCAGCGGGCAAGTCCACCAAAGTCCATACTCTATTCTGATACATGGATCCTATCTCGGATTTCATGGCTTCTAACCATTTATCGGAATATGGGCCCACCATCGCTTCTCCATAGCTCGTAGGTTCATTGTTGTCCAACAACATGATATCTAAGACAGGATTACCGTACCACTCAGGAGTAGTACATATCCTTGTCGACCTACGAGGTTCGATAGCAACTTGATCCGAAGCTTCATGATCACTATCACTAGCTTCTTATTCAACAGACGTAGGCTCCACAGAAAACATCTTTCTATGTTGCATCACTCTCTGGTTGAAGTAAAGGTTCGACAACCTCATCAAGTTCTATCTTCCTCCCACTCAATTCTTTCGAGAGAAACTCCTTCTCGAGAAAGGACCCATTCTTAGAGACAAACAATTTGCCCTCAGATCTGAGATAGAAGGTATACCCACCTGTCACCTTTGGGTATCCTATGAAGATGTGTTTGTCCGCTTTGGGTTCGAGCTTCTCCGGCTGAAGCCTTAAGCATCGCAGCCCCAAACATTAAGAAACGACAGCTTAGGTTTCTCTAAACCATAGTTCATACGGTGTCGTCTCAATGGAATTGTGTGGTGCCCTATTTAAAGTGAGTGCGGTTGTCTCTAATACCTAACCCATAAACGATAGTGGTAATTCGATAAGAGACATCATGGTATGCACCATATCCAATAGGGTGTAGTTGTGATGTTCGGACACACCATCACACTATGGTGGTCCAGGCGGTATTAGTTGTGAAACAATTTCCACAATGTCTTAATTGTGTGCCAAACTCGTAACTCAGATATTCATCTCTATGATCATATCATAGACATTTTATCATCTTGTCACGACGATCTTCAACTTCACTCTGAAATTACTTAAACCTTTCAATAATTCAGACTTGTGTTTCATCAAGTAAATATACTCAACATCTACTCAAATCATCCGTGAAGTAAGAACATAACGATATCCACTGCGTGCCTCAGCACTCATTGGACTGCACACATCAAAATGTATTACTTCCAACAAGTTACTTTCTTGTTCCATCTTACTGAAAACGAGGCCTTTCAGTCATCTTGCCCATGTGGTATGATTTGCATGTCTCAAGTGATTCAAAATCAAGTGAGTCCAAACGATCCATCTGCATGGAGTTTCTTCATGCATATCTACCAATAGACATGGTTCGCATGTCTCAATCTTTTCAAAAATGAGTGAGTCCAAAGATCCATCAACATGGAGCTTCTTCATGCGTTTTATACCAACATGACTCAAATGGCAGTGCCACAAGTAAGTGGTACTATCTACATCTTTTGGCGTGAACATGTGTATTACTACGACCGAGATTCACTGAACCATTCACATAGGGTGCATGACCATGGAAGGCATTATTCATGTAAACAGAATAACCATTATTCTCTAACTTAAATGAATAACCGTATTGCAATGAACATGATCTAATCATATTCATGCTCAACGTAGACACCTGACAACATTTATCTAGGTTCAATACTAATCCCGAAGGCAGGTGGAACATGCGATGATGATCTCATCAACTTTGGAAACACTTCCAACACACATCGTCACCTCGCCCTTAGCCAGTCTCGTTTAGTCCGTAGCTTTTGCTTCAAGTCACCAATAATAGCAACTGAACCGGTATCCAATACCCAGGTGCTACCAGGAGTACTAGTGAGGTACACATTAATAACACGTATATACTTTGTTGAAGTTGCCAGCCTTCTTATCTACCATGCATTTGGGGTAATTCCGCTACCAGTGACCGTCCCCCTTACAATAGAAGCACTTAGTATCGGGTTTGGGTTCAACCTTGGGTTCCTTCACTGGAGCGGCAACTGGTTTGCCATCCATGAAGTTTCCCTTCTAGCCCTTGCCCTTCTTGAAACCAGTGGTCTTATTAAACCATCAACACTTGATGCTCCTTCTTGATTTCTACCTTTTGCGGTCTTAAGCACCGCGAACAGCTCCGGGATCAACTCCATCCCTTGCATGTCATAGTTCATCACGAAGATCTAGTAGCTTAGTGATAGTGGCTAGAGAACTCTATCAATCACTATCTTATCTGGAAGTTTAACTCCCACTTGATTTAAGTGATTGTAGCACCCAGACATTCTGAGCACATGCTCACTAGCTGAGCTATTCTCCTCCATCTTGTTGGCAAAAGAACTTGTTAGAGGTCTCACACCTCTCAACACGGGCATGAGCCTGAAATCCCAATTTCAGCTCTTGGAATATCTCATATGTTCTATGGCGTTCAAAACGTCATTGGAATCCCGATTCTAAGCCGTAAAGTATGGTGCACTAAACTATCAAGTACTCATCAGGATGTGTCTGTCAGGTGTTCACAACATCCACAGACGACGTTGTAGGGGTTTGCACATCGAGCGGTGCATCAAAGACGTAAGCCTTCAACATCTGGTGCATCAAAGATGTTATGAACGTGTAGCAGTGAGGACACTCCTCGGACTACGGACCCAGTCCGCATCATTGCTTACAATATCTTTCAACTTAATCTTTCTCTAGGAATGTATTGAAACAGGGAGCTACAACGTGAGCTATTTATCTACAACATATTTGCAAAGACAATTTAGACTATGTTCATGATAATTGAGTTCATCTAATCAAATTATTTAATGAACTCCCACTCAGATAGACATCCCTCTAGTCATCTAAGTGAAACATGATCCGAATCGACTAGGCCGTGTCCGATCATCACGTGAGACGGACTAGTCATCAACGGTGAATATCTCATGTTGATCGTATCTTCTATACGACTCATGTTCGACCTTTCGGTCTTCCGTGTTCCAAGGCCATGTCTGTACATGCTAGGCTCGTCAAGTCAACCTAAGTGTTTCGCATGTGTCCCGAGGCCATGTTTGTACATGCTAGGCTCATCAACACCCGTTGTATTCGAACGTTAGAATCTATCACACCCGATCATCACGTGGTGCTTCGAAACAACGAACCTTCGCAACGGTGCACAGTTAGGGGGAACACTTTTCTTGAAATTTTAGAGAGGGATCATCTTATTTAAGCTACCGTCGTTCTAAGCAAATAAGATGTAAAACATGATAAACATCACATGCAATCAAATAGTGACATGATATGGCCAATATCATTTTGCTCCTTTTGATCTCCATCTTCGGGGCTCCATGATCATCATTGTCACCGGCATGACACCATGATCTCCATCATCGTGTCTTCTTGAAGTTGTCTCGTCATCTATTACTTCTACTACTATGGCTAACGCTTTAGCAATAAAGTAAAGTAACTACATGACGTTTATGTTGACACGCAGGTCATAAATAAATTAAGACAACTCCTATGGCTCCTGCCGGTTGTCATACTCATCGACATGCAAGTCGTGATTCCTATTACAAGAACATGATCAATCTCATACATCACATATATCATTCATCGCATCCTTTTGGCCAGATCACATCACAAGGCATATGCTGCAAAAACAAGTTAGACGTCCTCTAATTGTTGTTGCAAGTTTTTACGTGGCTGCTATAGGTTTCTAGCAAGAACGTTTCTTACCTACGCGAAAACCACAACGTGATATGCCAATTTCTATTTACCCTTCATAAGGACCCTTTTCATCGAATCCGATCCAACTAAAGTGGGAGAGACAGACACCCGCTAGCCACCTTATGCAACTAGTGCATGTCAGTCGGTGGAACCAGTCTCACGTAAGCGTACGTGTAAGGTCGGTCCGGGCTGCTTCATCCCACGATGCCGCCGAATCAAGATAAGACTAGTAACGGCAAGTAAATTGACAATATCGACACCCACAACTGCTTTGTGTTCTACTCGTGCATAGAAACTACGCATAGACCTAGCTCATGATCCCATTGTTGGGGATCGTAGCAGAAATTTAAAATTTTCTACGCATCACCAAGATCAATCTATGGAGTAATCTAGCAACGAAGGGAAGGAGAGTGCATCTACATACCCTTGTAGATCGCTAAGCGGAAGCGTTCAAGTGAACGGGGTTGATGAAGTCGTACTCGTCATGATCCAAATCACCGATGATCCTAGCGCCGAACGGACGGCACCTCCGCATTCAACACACATACGAAATGGAGACGTCTCCCATGCCTTGATCCAGCAAGGAGGAAGGAGAGGTTGAGGAAGAGAGTCCAACAGCAGCACAACAACGTGGTGGTGATGGAGTGGCAGTTCTCCGGCAGTGCTTCGCCAAGCTCATGCGAAGGAGGAGAGGTATTGGAGGGGAGGGGCTGCGCCAGGTTCAAGGGTGTGGCCGCCCTCCCACCCCTCCACTATTTATAGGTGGGGAGAGAGGGGGCCGGCCCCCCTAGATCCCATCTAGGGTTGGGGGCGGTGGCCAAGGGGGGGAGGAGTGCCTCCCAAGTCAAGTGGAGGCCCTTCCCCTTAGGGTTTCCCCTCTCCCATGCGCATGGGCCTTGGGGGGGCTGTGCCCTTGGCCCATTAAGGTTAGGGCGCCCCCTTACAGCCCATGCTGCTGTATTGGACGTGGTGGAACATTTTCCGAACCTCCGGAATCCTCCGGAACCTTCCGGAAGCTTCCCGGTACAATACCGGAAAAAACCGAACTTTTCCCGAAACCCGAGCAACAACTTTCCATATATAAATCTTTACCTCCGACCATTCTGGAACTCCTTGTGACGTCCGGGATCTCATCTGGGACTCCGAACAACATTCGGTAATCACATACAAGTCTTCCTAATAACCCTAGCGTCATTGAACCTTAAGTGTGTAGACCCTACGGGTTCGGGAACCATGCAGACATGACCGAGACAACTCTCCGGCCAATAACCAACAACGGGATCTGGATACCCATGTTGGCTCCCACATGTTCCACGATGATCTCATCGGATGAACCATGATGTCGAGGATTCAATCAATCCCGTATTCGATTCCCTTTGTCCAGCAGTATTGTACTTGCCCGAGATTCGATCGTCGGTATCCCGATACCTTGTTCAATCTCGTTACCGGCAAGTCTCTTTACTCATTCTGTAACACATCATCCCGTGATCAATGATGAAGCTATGTACCTAGGGTAGGGTCACGGACCTGTCCTAACTGCCCTACCCAAGGACACCTCTAGAATAAATCACCCTTCAATCGACTTGGGGGTGTTCCACTCGACATACTCGAAGACATTCGACCAAGAAGCAATTACTCGACCAAGATCCAACCACTCGATGTCCAGGAGACCTAAAGTCACTCCGCACACTAACGGTCGGTCACTAAGTAGCTTTTATGGTCATCATAGCACTTTATTACTAGCGTTATCAGTAACGCCCTGCCTTAATGTACATTGAACCCTTCGTAACATGGGCTGGCCGGGGTCCTGGCGCATTCTATATAAGCCACCCCCTCCTCCGAGACAAGGCTGGCAGAGGCTTGCTGCAGATCAGAGCGTTACTCCGGGCAGCAGGAGATCAGAATTCCGCTGTTTCTCAGTCGCGGAACAGAATTCACAGCAGATCCGTTGCCCCGGACACAGTCCAGTCGGCTCACAACCCGAGATCGCCCCCGAGGCATGAGGGACATGGAGACCGGTGCGACCAGTATGGAAACCATGAGCAGTATGATCACCGAGTCGATCGTGATGGTCGACGTCAAGTGCCCACGCCTCCCCCGAGGAGCGGGTCATATGTGCCTCGCCAGCAGGATAACAGGCGCCCTCATAGTGGTGGGCGAAGGATTCCACTCGACCCCAGAGGGCCAGGCTTTGACGCGAGATCCATCCTCGTCCAGGGTCTGGTCGACAGGAACAGAGCTCACCGAGAAGGCCATGACAGAGATGCGCCTGCCAGCAGCAGAGTACATGTTTCAGGGCCAGAGTGCTTTAGTAGAGCCATCAGGGCTGCTGTGATTCCTCCCAATTTCAGGTTGGCGACTGGAGTCAGTAAGTTCACTGGAGAGTCCAAGCCTGATACTTGGCTTGAGGACTACCGAGTGGCCGTCCAGATTGGTGGCGGCAATGATGAAGTGGCCATGAAGCACCTGCCTCTCATGTTAGAGGGCTCGGTCAGAGCGTGGCTAAACCAGTTAGCGCCTAGCAACATTTACACTTGGGAAGATCTCTCCTGAGTGTTCGTCACCACATTTGAGGACACATGCAAGCGACCAGCAGGACTGACGGAACTGCGGTCTTGTGTGCAGAAGCCGAATGAAACTTTGAGGGATTACATCCAGAGATGGATCACGTTACATCACTCGGTGGAAAATGTGCCTGACCACCAAGCAGTTTGTGCCTTCAAGGAAGGCGTCAAGTACAGAGAGCTAAATTTGAAATTCGGTCGAACCGGACATATGTCCCTGAATCGGATGATGGAGATTGCCACCAAGTACGCTAATGGTGAAGATGAGGATCGACTCAGAAGTGGCAAGCTCAAGTCAGTCGCCCAAGAAACCGGAGGCAATTCCAATCGGAAACAGAAGCGGAAAGCCGAGCCAGCGGCTCCCGGGGAAGCCTTAGCTTTGGCCCAAGGGGAGTCTAAAGGGAAACCTAAAGGGCCTTGGAATCCCAAAAAGGTTAAAGACCAGGAGGGAAATGATGTGTTGGACTTACCATGTCTCGTCCACATGAAGAAAGATGAAGAGGGTAATTTTATTTACCCGAAACATACCACTCAGTAGTGTCGACTTTTGATCCAGCAGTTCCAGGGCAAGCAGCCCAAGGGTAAGGAAAAGGAGTCAGACAAGGTCGAGGACAAAGAGGACAGTGATGACGGATACCCTCAAGTCAATTCCACCCTGATGATTTTTGCTGATGTTGAGAGCAAAAGTCGACTGAAAGTTATTAACCAAGAGGTGAATATGGTCGCTCCGGCGACACCTAGTTACCTGAAATGGTCTCAGACTGCCATAACATTCGACCAGTCCGACCACCCAACGCACATCGCCACCCTTGGGAGGCAAGCTTTGGTGGTCGACCCAGTTGTTGAAGGCACTCGACTGACCAAAGTCCTGATGGATGGTGACAGTGGTTTGAACATATTATATGCTGAGACGTTGAAGGGGATGGGCATTCCGATGTCTAGACTCAGTGCTAGCAACATGAGTTTCCATGGAGTCATTCCTGGGATGAAGGCTGAATCACTCGGCCAGATTGCTCTTGATGTGGTTTTCAGTGATTCCAAGAATTACCGCAAAGAAAAGTTGACATTTGAAGTTGTAGACTTCCAGAGTGCCTATCACGCTATTTTGGGCAGGCCGGCTTATGCACGCTTCATGGCCCGACCATGTTACGTGTATCTCAAATTGAAGATGCCTGGCCCCAAAGGTGTGATCACCATTACGGGCAATCGGAAGAAAGCGGAAGAATGTTTTCAGAAAGGTTCGAAGATCGCCGATGCACAGATGGCAGTGGTGGAGTTGCAGGAATACCAGAAGACTTCAGACCCGAGTGATCTGTTGCGAGCCAAGAAGCCCGCTACAGAGTCAGCTTTCCAGTCGACTGGTGACACGAAGATAGCTCACATCCACCCAACCGACCCCAGCGCCGCCCCGACTCATATCTCGACAACAGTCGACTCCAAATAGGAAGAAGCGCTCGTCCAGTTCCTCCGTGAGAACTGGGACATCTTCGCATGGAAGCCTTCTGACATGCCTGGTGTTCCCAGGGAGCTGGCTGAGCATCGCCTGAGAGTCAACTCAAAAGTAAAACCTGTCAAGGAACATCTTCGACGGTTCGCCATCCAAAAGAGAAAAGCTATTGGCGAAGAGGTGGCTCGGCTCTTAGCAGCGGAGTTCATCCGAGAGATCTACCACTCTGAGTGGCTCGCCAACGTTGTCATGGTCCCCAAGAAGGACAAGTCACTTCGCATGTGCATTGACTTTAAACATATCAATCGGGCCTGCCCGAAAGATCATTTTCCTCTCCCCCGCATCGACCAGATAGTCGACTCGACTGCAGGATGTGAGCGACTGTCTTTCTTAGACGCCTATTCCGGGTACCATCAGATCCGTCTGTATGGACCTGATGAGATCAAGACAGCTTTCATCACTCCATTCGGGTGCTTCTGTTATGTTACCATGCCGTTCAGCCTCAAGAATGCCGGAGCCACATTCATGAGGATGATTCAGAAGTGTTTACTCACTCAAATCAGTCGGAACATGGAAGCATACATGGATGATATTGGGTCAAGTCACGGAAGGGTTCCGACCTTCTGACTGACCTTGCTGAAACCTTTGCCAACCTTAGGAGGTATGATATCAAGCTTAATCCATCAAAGTGTACATTCGGAGTCCCTGGCGGAAAGTTACTCGGCTTTCTCGTTTCCGAACGAGGAATCGACGCCAATCCAGAAAAAGTTGGCACTATACCCCGAATGAAAAGCCCTGTGCGAGTGCACGACGTCCAGAAGCTTACTGGTTGTTTGGCCGCCCTAAGTCGATTCATATCTCGTCTCGGTGAAAAGGCATTACCTCTTTACCGATCGATGAACAAGTCTGACAAGTTCGAGTGGACTCCTCAAGCTGATGCAGCGTTTGCAGAGCTCAAAGCTCTGCTCTCCACCCAGCCGGTGCTTGCTGCCCCAATCAGCAAAGAGCCTTTGCTGCTTTACATTGCAGCCACAGGACAAGTCGTCAGTATGGTACTTACAGTCGAGCGGGAAGAAGAAGGGAAAACCTTCAAAGTTCAGCGCCCAGTATATTATATTTCTGAAGTCTTGACCCCATCGAAGCAAAGATATACTCACTATCAGAAGCTTGTATATGGGATTTATATGACCACCAAGAAAGTTGCTCACTACTTCTCTAATCATTCCATTACAGTCGTCAGCGACGCTCCATTATCGGAGATCCTGCATAACAGGGATGCAACTGGTCGATTGGCAAAATGGGCGATTGAACTCCTTCCCCTTGATATCAAGTTTGAGGCAAAGAAAGCTATCAAGTCCCAAGAAATTGCAGATTTCGTCGCCGAGTGGATTGAACAGCAGCTGCCGACTCAGATTCACTCGGAGCATTGGACCATGTTTTTCGACGGCTCCAAGATGCTGAGTGGTTCCGGTGCCGGAGTGGTGTTGGTCTCCCCCAGAGGAGATAAACTCATATATGTTCTTCAAATCCATTTCGATTCCTCCAATAACGAAGCAGAATATGAAGCACTTTTATATGGGTTGCGCATGGCCATCTCACTCGGCGTCCATTGCCTCATGGTCCATGGCGACTCAGATTTGGTGGTTAATCAGGTGATGAAGGAATGGGATGTCAGAAGTCCAGCCATGACTGGTTATTGCAATGCAGTGAGAAAGCTGGAGAAGAAATTCGAGGGGTTAGAGCTTCATCACATACCTCGACTGAAAAATCAAGCAGCTGATGATCTGGCAAAAATAGGTTCCAAAAGAGAAGCCATTCCCAGCAATGTGTTTCTGGAACATATCCACACACCATCAGTCCAGGAGGATCCCTTCGTCGAAGAGGCCCCGCAGCCAAAAAGTGCCACGATCAGAGTGAAGTTGAAGTTGCAGCTGTGGTCGACCTGGTCATGGAAGTCTTGGTTATCACTCCCGTCTGGACAGAACCGTACATCGCGTACATCCTAAGGAAAGAACTCCCAGAAGACGAAGAAGAGGCTCGACAGATAGTCCGTCGATCCAAGGCCTTTACAATCATAAAGGGACAGTTATATAGGGAAAGCGCGACTGGGGTCGGCCAGAAGTGTATCACACCAGAAGAAGGTCTGATGATCCTTAACGATATCCACTCGGGGACCTGTGGTCATCATGCGTCCTCTCGGACCATTGTGGCTAAAGCATACCGAGCGGGGTTCTACTAGCCAAGGGCCAATGAGATGGCCAAAGAGATAGTCGACAAGTGTGAAGGGTGTCAGTATTACTCCAATATGCCGCACAAGCCCGCGTCAGCCCTGAAAACCATTCCACTCGTCTGGCCCTTTGCTGTTTGGGGGCTGGACATGGTTGGGCCACTGAGAACGGGCAGGAGCGGCTTCACTCATGTGCTGGTAGCAGTCGACAAGTTCACCAAATAGATTGAAGCCAAGCCTATCAAGAATCTCGATGCTTGCACCGCTATCAGTTTCATCAAAGAGTTGATATTCAGATATGGAGTTCCGCACAGTATCATCACGGATAATGGGTCAAACTTCGATTCCGACAAGTTCAGGGCCTTTTGTGCCTCTCAGGGCACTCGGGTCGACTATGCTTCGGTCGCTCACCCCCAGTCGAATGGACAAGCAGAAAGGGAAAATGGCCTAATTCTCAAAGGACTGAAACCCCGATTGATGCGCGACCTCAAGCACGCAGCAGGTGCGTGGGTCAACGAGCTCCCATCAGTCCTTTGGGGATTGAGGACAACCCCGAATCGATCGAACGGAAGAACCCCATTCTTTCTGGTCTATGGAGCCAAGGCAGTTTTACCGAGTGACCTGCTTCACAACGCTCCCAGAGTCGAGCTCTACTCAGAAGATGAAGCAGAACAAGCCCGGCAGGATGCAGTCGACCTCCTAGAAGAAGAAAGAGAAATGGCCCTGATCCAATCGACCATCTATCAGCAAGACTTGCGTCGATTCCATGCCAGAAACGTGAAGAGCCGAGCCTTCCAAGAAGGAGACTTAGTCCTTCGAGTGGATCAGCAGAAACCACACAAGCTTGCTCCTACTTGGGAAGGCCCCTTCATAGTCACCAGAGTCCTCCACAATGGAGCATACCACCTCTACAATGTCGATCGCCAGATTGATGAGCCACGAGCCTGCAATGCGGAGCTACTCCATCCCTTTTATACTTGAATTCTCACTCGGATGAGATGTAATAAGAAAAACTCCTATAGTTTATTTATCAAAGACAAGAGCGTTATAATTTTCCCAGTGATTATTATTGTTTTTGTTTGAGTAAGAAATCCCCCAGTGGGTGGCTTAGCTGCGAATCCGCTTCGCCTAAGTTTGTAAAAACAGTTTCCTACCGAGTGGCGAGCCAGCCTCCCACTCGGGGGCTTAGCTGTGAATCCGTTTCGCCTAAGTTTGAAAAAATCCTACCGAGTGGAGAGCAATCCTCCCACTCGGGGGCTTAGCTGCAGTCCAGTACTCGCCTAAGTTCTCTCACTAGAAGACTTAGCTGCAGTCAGGCACTCGCCTAAGTTTGAAAAAATCCTACTGAGTGGAGAGCAATCCTCCCACTCGGAGGCTTAGCTGCAGTCCAGTACTCGCCTAAGTTCTCTCACTAGAAGACTTAGTTGTAGTCAAGCACTCGCCTAAGTTTGAAAAAATCCTACCGAGTGGAGAGCAATCCTCCCACTCGGAGGCTTAGCTGCGGTCCAGTACTCGCCTAAGTTCTCTCACTTGGAGACTTAGCTGCAGTCAGGCACTCGCCTAAGTTTGAAGAAAATCCTACCGAGTGGAGAGCAATCCTCCCACTCGGGGGCTTAGCTGCAGTCCAGTACTCGCCTAAGTTCTCTCACTAGAAGACTTAGCTGCAGTCAGGCACTCGCCTAAGTTTGAAAAAAAATCCTACCGAGTGGAGAGCAATCCTCCCACTCGGGGGCTTAGCTGCAGTCCAGTACTCGCCTAAGTTCTCTCACTAGAAGACTTAGCTGCAGTCAGGCACTCGCCTAAGTTTGAAAAAATCCTACCGAGTGGAGAGCAATCCTCCCAATCGGAGGCTTAGCTGCGGTCCAGTACTCGCCTAAGTTCTCTCACTTGGAGACTTAGCTGCAGTCAGGCACTCGCCTAAGTTTGAAAAAAATCCTATCGAGTGGAGAGCGATCCTCCCACTCGGAGGCTTAGCTGCGGTCCAGTACTCGCCTAAGTTCTCTCACTTGGAGACTTAGCTGCAGTCAGGCACTCGCCTAAGTTTGAAAAAAATCCTATCGAGTGGAGAGCGATCCTCCCACTCGGAGGCTTAGCTGCAGTCCAGTACTCGCCTAAGTTCTCTCACTAGAAGACTTAGCTGCAGTCAGGCACTCGCCTAAGTTTGAAAAAAAATCCTACCGAGTGGAGAGCAATCCTCCCACTCGGGGGCTTAGCTGCAGTCCAGTACTCGCCTAAGTTCTCTCACTAGAAGACTTAGCTGCAGTCAAGCACTCGCCTAAGTTTGAAAAAATCCTACCGAGTGGAGAGCAATCCTCCCACTCGGAGGCTTAGCTGCAGTCCAGTACTCGCCTAAGTTCTCTCACTAGAAGACTTAGCTGTAGTCAGGCACTCGCCTAAGTTTGAAAAAATCCTACCGAGTGGAGAGCAATCCTCCCACTCGGAGGCTTAGCTGCGGTCCAGTACTCGCCTAAGTTCTCTCACTTGGAGACTTAGCTGCAGTCAGGCACTCGCCTAAGTTTGAAAAAATCCTACCGAGTGGAGAGCAATCCTCCCACTCGGAGGCTTAGCTGCGGTCCAGTACTCGCCTAAGTTCTCTCACTTGGAGACTTAGCTGCAGTCAGGCACTCGCCTAAGTTTGAAAAAAATCCTACCGAGTGGAGAGCAATCCTCCCACTCGGGGGCTTAGCTGCAGTCCAGTACTCGCCTAAGTTCTCTCACTAGAAGACTTAGCTGCAGTCAGGCACTCGCCTAAGTTTGAAAAAATCCTATCGAGTGGAGAGCAATCCTCCCACTCGGAGGCTTAGCTGCGGTCTAGTACTCGCCTAAGTTCTCTCACTTGGAGACTTAGCTGCAGTCAGGCACTCTCCTAAGTTCGAAAAAAATCCTACTGAGTGGAGAGCGATCCTCCCACTCGGGGGCTTAGCCGCAGTCCAATACTCGCCTAAGTACGAAACACATCTCAATCCTCAAGGACGACGAGGGGCGGGTCGACTGCCACCTTCTTCTGGAGAGCTTCGCCACAAATACAATGCGCGATTCATCCCGCTCTACAGTAACTAAGTGCGAGTCGACTGCCACCTTCTCCTGGAGAGCTTCGCCACAAATACAATGTGCGCTCCGTCCCACTCCACAGTAACAGGGTGTGGGTCGACCACCGCCTTCTCCTGGAGAGCTTCGCCACAAATACAATGTGCGCTCTGTCCCACTCCGCAGCAACAGGGTGTGGGTCGAACGCCGCCTTCCCCTGGAGAGCTTCGCCACAAACACAAGACATGGGTCGTCTGCTTCCCTCTCCTTCGGGGCCGCACTGTGAATACAGAAAGTTGTCTCGAATGAAGAATGGTTTCACTCAGCAGGAGACTCATAAAGATATTCAACGGTAAACCAAGTTCAGATAAAATCCTAAAGGTTCTGGATCACGGATCGAGGTACTCGGGCATGCAGCCCGAAAAAGTTTAATGGTTACAAAAACCACTCGGCATTCCGAGGCAAATTTAAGGTAGGACACAAGAGTTTGTTCACTCCGCGGGAGGAGGGCTGGCAGGCTCGACGAACTCATCCAGGTCGACGCCGTCGGCTATCCGAGTGGCTGCAGCGATGAAAGTCTCCATAAAGGTTCAGAAGTCATGCTTCTGGGTGTTGGCGACCTTGATTGCTGCCAGCTTGTCTTGTCGCACCTCCTTGAAGTGGACACGAACCAAGGACAGAGCCACATCTGCGCCACACCGAGCAGAAGACTTCTTCCACTCCTGCACTCGGTCAGGGATTCCGTTAAGTCGAGTCATCAGAGACTCGAGATCGTTTTGGAGCGTAGCCTCTGGCCAAAGTGCCGGGTCGATCCGTGACATGGCGACCTTCAGTCGAGCCAAGTAGTCCACGGCACCATCGATGCAGGATTCCAGTCGGAGCAGATTCATGGCAGTTTCATCTTTCACGGGAGAGTTGATTGGATCCAAACCTGGTTCGATCCGCCAGTCTCCTCTTCAAAGTTCTGGCAAAACTCTGCATTCATGATCCAAGGATAAGTCAATTTTCATACACTGAGTCGACACAAAAAACACCAGTCGGAACTAAATGTGCACCTTCAAGCTTGATGTACAACTTCTTGGCGAGGCTCCTCAAGTAGCTCTCCAGATCGTCCCTCCTGCGAGCGATGCCTTCCATCTTCTCGTTCAGGTTGAGGTTATCCTTCTTCCAGCGTGTACACTCCCTGTTGGCTTCATTCAGAGCGGTCTTCAAGCTGGTATTCTCTTCTTCTAACTGGCCGACCGAAGCCAGCTTCTGTTCGGCCAGAGCGGTCTTGTCGTCAGCCTCCTTACGGGCAGCAGCCAAGTCCCGATCCTTCTTTGCCAGAGCTTCTCTCAGTTTTTCTGCAAAGAAATGATGATTGATTCAGAAGTAGCATAAGGGTACTCAAGCCTAAAACTAACCAGTCGACAAAATCGTCTTACCTGCGGCGCCGTCTCTGACCTTTTGCAGCTCTGTCCTGGCCAGCTCAAATCAAGGTTCAGTTGAATCTGCTGCTTCTCCAAGTCAGCAAAGTGAGCTCCAAGATCGCAAGATTTCTGAAATCAAAGAGGAGAAGTTATCGTTACAAAAAAAACAAAAAAAAAGAGAGAAAGAAAGTAGAACTCAGACTACAGTCGACTGCCAGCAGTCCACCGTAGTCTCGGGGACTACACCCAGTGGGTGCACTTAGCGTGCCCCCACCAGTTCTGATCCCACTCGACCGGCCCGCCAAAGTCGAGTGGAAGAGACAAACTACCAGTTTGGTTTATACATTCGGTAAAATACAAAGACTACAGTCGACTGCCAGCAGTCCACCGTAGTCTCGGGGACT
The DNA here is from genome assembly GCF_003073215.2 of Triticum urartu. Lineage (NCBI taxonomy): Eukaryota > Viridiplantae > Streptophyta > Magnoliopsida > Poales > Poaceae > Triticum > Triticum urartu. The sequence continues at coordinate 377,996,561 of NC_053027.1, read as the reverse complement.
ACACCCAGTGGGTGCACTCAGCGTGCCCCCACTAGTCCAAAACTTCAATCGACGCACCCAGTGGGTGTACAGACGCAAAGATTTTCGGAAAGAATCTTCAGATAGCCGACTAACCTGAACGTTGCTCTGGAGAGCCGAGCTGGCATCATAGGCGGCTTGGCTGGCGTCCCGCACCATTTTCATCTTCTCCATCATAATGCCCGCCTGGCGTATGGCTTCCCTAGCAGCATTCACCTCGTCCTCTGGGACATGATGGGTCGCAAAAACTAAAGGCGTGTCGACAGGGGCCTGAGCAGTCGAAGAAGAAGGCAAGGCACTTGACAGGGGCTCCGTGAAGGTAACAGAACCCCGATTGACGTCACTAGTGTCCTGAACGACTGGTTCCGCCCTCGGTGTCGACTGTAGCGCCTCACTTACAGGAGCTCGCCTACTCTTCCTCGTCAAAGACCTCTTGGGCTCTTCATCATCATCAGGGAGGTTAATAATGTTGGGAGCTGTGAAAAGTTCAAATTGCCAAAATCACGTCACCCAGTGATGCACGATGCAGTTGAATCGACCAAAGAAAGATAGTATGGCAGAAATCATACCCGGATTAGAAGTGACCGCATCCTCCATCACCTCATCATCATCCCTGTAAGCTGAGGTCCCGGAAGCGGCAGCGCTAACAATTCCAAAGTTCGTCCAGTTAAAACAAGAAAAACAAACAGCGCGGAGCGTCGAGTGAATACAAGGAGAGACACTCACGCGGAGGCGACAGGGATATCAATCTTGATCTTTGGCAGCGCCTTCCAAGTCTTTGGCTCTACAACTTTGGGGTGCTTTGGCGCCTTCTCAGTTGGGGTTGGTGAAGAGACCCGAGGACGCTTCGAAGACTGACCAGCCTGAGCAGTTGCCTTGTTGCGGGCACTCGACCGTTCTTGGTCAAGCTTGGATCGTCTCTCTATGCGAGGAGGCGACTCGACTTCTTCTCCATCGCTTGAGTCGTCACTTCCACCATCCCCTTCACCATCGGAAGTCCACTCGCCACTTTCGCCACCACTCGCCTCACCTTCCAGAGCCTGCTCTTGCTCCCCGTTGGGCATCGAATACATTTCAATAATGGCCTAAAAGAAAGCAGGGAGAACAAAGTCAGTCGACGCAGTACTGACAGCTGCGCGAGTGAATTCAGATTACAAGCAAAAACTCAGAATCAGACCTGCTCTGGTGCACGTGACTGGTCGAATGGGGGAACTCTCCTGGCTCCTCTGGGATTGTCCTTGTTCCCGGTAATGCTCGATAGCCACTTCTCCAGCGTGTCGTCGTCGACCTCCTCCGGGTGGATCCGAGTGGAGTCTTCTAGACCCGAATACATCCACATCGGGTGGTCTCGGGCTTGGAGAGGCTGGATGCGCCGCTGAAGGAAGACCTCCAAGAGATCCATACCAGTGACCCCGTCACGAATGAGCTGGACCACTCGGTTGACCAACACCTTCACGTGCGCCTTCTCCTCCAGGAGCACCTTCAAAGGGGAGGGTTTTTCCACTCGGTCCATGGTGAAGGGAGGGAGGCCAGTCGATTGCCCTGGCGTCGACTGGTCTTTGCAGTAGAACCAGGTCGACTGCCATCCGCGAACTGAATCAGGAAGAATCATGGCCGGAAAGGAGCTTTTTCCCCTCGTCTGGATTCCAAGACCCCCACACATCTGGATCACTTGGGTCCTCTCGTCACTCGGATTAGCCTTTTTCACTGCCTTGGAGCGGCAAGTGAAAATATGCTTGAAAAGACCCCAGTGAGGTCGACAACCCAAGAAGTTCTCACACAAGGAAATGAACGTGGCAAGATAAACGATTGAGTTGGGGGTAAAATGGTGGAGTTGAGCCCCAAAGAAGTTCAGAAACCCTCAAAAGAAAGGATGAGGAGGCAAGGAAAACCCACGGTCGACGTGGATGGCAAGGAGAACACGCTCACCCTCCCGGGGTTGCGGCTCGGATTCCTCCCCCAGAAGCCGCGCCGAGTCGTAGGGGATCAGCCCTCCCTCGGCCAGGTCGTCGAGGTCTTCTTGGGAGATCTTCGAGCAGATCCAGTCACCCTGGATCCAACCCTTCGGCAGGCTAGTCCGCGAGGAAGATCCGCCCCGGCTCGTCGCCTTCCCCTTCGACCTCGCCGTCGCCTTCTTTGCTCGCTCCAGAGCCGCTGTCTTCTCCTTCGCCATTGTCGCCGACGAGGCGCGGGCGGCGCGGTGGCGCTGGGGCGAGAGCGAGCGCAGAGAAGAGGCATGAGGAGGAGAAGAGATAATGGGGCACACTACTCGGGAGACTCCGGTCCAACGCCTTATATGAGGCCGCTTCCGAGTGGCTGACAGGTAGGCCCGGATGGCTCTTTCGAATCCCGTAACGACCACACGAGCGATACGTGGCGAAAAAGGTGGCGTGGGGATCGAGGCGGCTCCGCTCTATCTCGTCCGATTACTGCGGCCTCCCCCGTCCCGCGCGCTTCCCAAAATTCGGATCCCACTAAATCCACAGGCAACAAATAACTTTTCAGACCAAAGATCTCCTCCGCACCGTCACTCAGAGCCTTACAAGCAAAGAAACTCACTCGGCGAAGAATTAAGAATGGATCAAGGCAACTGAAAAGGGAGTTGCTGTCATCACTCAGGTCCATTGATCCGAAACAAGATATGCTCACGGCATAGAAAACGAGTCGGAGAAGTCCCCAACTCCTTCCCCACTCAAACCTCGATCCATTCGGGGGCTAATGATGAAGCTATGTACCTAGGGTAGGGTCACGGACCTGTCCTAACTGCCCTACCCAAGGACACCTCTAGAATAAATCACCCTTCAATCGACTTGGGGGTGTTCCACTCGACAGACTCAAAGACATTCGACCAAGAAGCAATTACTCGACCAAGATCCAACCACTCGACGGCCAGGAGACCTAAAGTCACTCCGCACGCTAACGGTCGGTCACTAAGTAGCTTTTATGGTCATCATAGCACTTTATTACTAGTGTTATCAGTAACGCCCTGCCTTAATGTACATTGAACCCTTCGTAACGTGGGCTGGCCGGGGTCCTGGCGCACTCTATATAAGCCACCCCCTCCTCCGAGACAAGGGTTCACACCTCTGTAACTCATACACACATAATCCAGTCGACCGCCTCCGGGCTCCGAGACGTAGGGCTTTTACTTCCTCCGAGAAGGGCCTGAACTCGTAAACCTTGCGTCCTTACAACCTCTCCATAGCTAAGACCTCACCTCTCCATACTTACCCCCCTACATTACTGTCAGAGTTAGAACCACGACAATCAACTCCTTGGTCACATTGTGCACATTATGATGATGTCCTACCGAGTGGGCCCAGAGATACCTCTCCGTTTACACAGAGTGACAAATCCCAGTCTCGATTCGTGCCAACCCAACAGACACTTTCGGAGATACCTGTAGTGTACCTTTATAGCCACCCAGTTACGTTGTGACATTTGGCACACCCAAAGCACTCCTACGGTATCCGGGAGTTGCACAATCTCATGGTCTAAGGAAATGATACTTGACATTAGAAAAGCTTTAGCAAACGAACTACACGATCTTGTGCTAGGCTTAGGATTGGGTCTTGTCCATCACATCATTCTCCTAATGATGTGATCCCGTTATCAACGACATCCAATGTCCATGGTCAGGAAACCGTAACCATCTATTGATCAACGAGCTAGTCAACTAGAGGCTTACTAGGGACATGGTATTGTCTATTTATCCACACATGTATCTGAGTTTCCTATCAATACAATTCTAGCATGGATAATAAACGATTATCATGAACAATGAAATATGATATAATAATAACTAATTTATTATTGCCTCTAGGGCATATTTCCAACAAGAAGATCCAGGCTCGGGTGGAGCGCCGGACCCGCCTGGCGTAGACGCACGGAGTCGGCGCGTAGCGCCCGGAGGGTGGGTCCCGGTCGGTCGGGTTGTCCCCTGGTGGTGGGTGGCGCGACGCACACGTGTCAGTACCGGGACAGGCCGCCGATCCCGAAGCATATACGGGCCCAAACTGGCGCAACGATCTCGGAGAAGATTCGGGAGCAGTCTGCCTCACCGATCCCGAGGGAGATTCAGCTGGATCTGCTGCGTCCATATCAAGGGCGTGCTGCTCAATATTTTCAGAAAAAACTGTACCATTCTCCACGCCATGTACTGCACTGTTTAGTCCTGTAGCAGAGGACTCATGTGGAACCAGAGAGGAATTACTCAAAATGGAATCATCATTAGTAAAACCCACACAATCATTGCCAAGAAGATGAGAAGGAAGAAGAAGGATTTTCTTCTTGATAAGAGCACCAACGTTGGGATGGAGTTTTTCAAAGGGAAACTGGGTTTCGTCAAACACTACGTCACGAGAGATGTACACACGTCCAGTGGATACATCAAGGCATTTGACACCTCCGTGTTGAGCACTATAACCAAGAAAGACACACTATTTGGAGCGAAAGCTAAATTTGCGGGAATTGTAGGGACTAATGTTGGGCCAACAGGAACAACCAAAAACCCTAAGAGTGTGATAATCTGGGGTGACATGCAAGAGGCGTTCAGTGGGTGTTTCATTGGAAATAGTTCGACTTGGCCACATATTAATGAGGTGAACAGCGGTAAGAAAAGCTTCGTCACAAAATTTGAGGGGCATAGAGGCATTAGCCAGAAGAGCTAATCCTACTTCAACAATATGCCTATGCTTACGTTCAGCAGAGCCATTTTGTTGGTGTGCGTGAGGGCATGACATATGGTGAGATATGCCTATTTGTTGAAAGAAAGAATTCAACTTTTCATACTCACCACCTCAGTTTGACTGCATGGCAATGATTTTGCAATCAAACTTGCGTTCAACGAGGGCTTGAAAGTTGTGAAAAACTTGAAACACATTTGAACGCTTTTTGAGAAGATATATCAAAGTATATTTGCTAACATTACCAATAAAGCTCACATAATAAGAGTGTCTACCAACAGAAGTGGGTGCTGGGCCCCAAACATCAGAGAAAATAAGTTGCAAGGGTTTGGTAGACACACTAGTAGAGACAGGATATGGTAGTTGATGACTTTTTGCTTTTTGGCATGAATCACAAATAGTTTCTAAATTTCTCTCACCAACAACTGGGAGTTTATTCCTACTAAGAGTTTGATGAACAGTAGCAAAGGATGGATGACCTAATCGACTATGCCACCTCTCAGCAGAAAGCTTGATGGCACCATAGACTTGTTTATTGAATTTGCAATACTTGGGAAGCAACAAGTAGAGCCCTTGCACATAGATACCCCTATGAAGAACCCTCTTCGTGACCTGATCCTTGATCAAAAAGAAGAAAGGGTGAAACTCTAGAAACACACTATTATCAAGAGCAATGCGATGAACAGATAGGAGATTCTTAGAGGCATTAGGAACATGCAGAATGTCATTGAGTTCAAGATTTGTGTGTGGGCTTTCAATGATTGATTTACCAATGTGACTAATTTCCATACCTGGACCATTTGCAACTGTGTAGATTTGGTCATTGCCACGGTACTTTTCATGCATCGTCAACTTGTCCAGCTCACCGGTGATGTGGTTGGTGGCACCTGTATCCATATACCAATTTGTATCTACACCATATGACATGTCAGCAGCGGCTGCAACCTTTTTCTTTTGAGAATTGTCATCAGCGTAGCGCCAATCACAATCTTTAGCTATGTGGTTTGGCTTTTTACAGATCTGGCACTTCCCTTCATATCCCTCGTAGCCCTGAAAATTGCGCCCCTGATTGTTGTTGTCGGGGGGGGCTATTGTTTCCCCCGCGAGGGTTGCCCTGGTAGTAGCCGCCACCCCCACTAGGATAGCCGCCACCACCACCATTGTGGTAGCCGCCGCCACCACTGTTGTTTGGATGGTAGCCGCCGCCGCTGCCGCCCTAGTTGTTGCCGCCGTTGTGGTAGCCACTGCCACCACCGTACTGCCTGCCGCCGCCTTCGTACTGGCCGCCACCACCACGGGATCCACCACCACCTCCACCACTCCGCTGGTTTTGGTAGTTTTTGGTGTTTCCCCGGGGACCACGAGATGCAGCGTTCGCCGATGATTTGAAGGATCCGGCGTTTGTACCATGGAACATCTCGACTCGCTGATCAAAATTTGCCACCATGGAGAAGAGGATGTCGACGGAGACCGGTTCTGTTCGCGCATCGAGCGTCGAGATGATGGGATGGTGCTCCACGTCCAACCCGGCAATGATGAAGGAGAGCCGTTCATACTCGCCGATCGGCTTGCCCGCCGCCGCAAGCTCGTCGGAGAGGGCCTGCATATGACCAAAATATGCAGCCGCCGCACTGGGAACCCTTCTGGGCGTTGGTGAGGGCAACCCGTATGTTGTTGGCGCGCGAGAGAGACATGGCCGAGAACATGTTCCCAAGCGCGGTCCATATCGCATGTGATTTCTCAAGCAAAGAAACCTGGACAAGAACTTCTTTGGATAGGTTTCTGAGGAGGTAGGCAATGATATGTTGGTCTTGGATGAGCCATTAGGAGTAGGCAGGGTTCACGACAACCTGTTCCTTCCCTTCAGAGTTTTTGGTGGTGAGGTTTTTTTTGTGGTTCTTCAATGGTTTGATCTAGGTAGCCGAAGAGGCCGACACCCATGATCTGTGATCTTGCCTGGGCGCGCCATAGGATGTAATTGGTTCAGGTAAGTGGTTCAGAGGTGTTGTACTTGAGGCTAGAGTTGATGGCGAAGGAAGAAGAAGACATGGCTGATGGAAGGAAGGTAGGCTAGGGTTTTGGCGCAGGTTGGAGGAAGGTGGCTAGGGTTCTTGGCGAAGGTAGATCGAACTAGATGTGGCGGAAGAGGTTGCTCTAATACCATGTAAAACTTGGGTAAGCGTTCCTACTCCCAATAGGGGAGCCGCATGAGTATATATTGATACATGGCTTGGGTTACAAGAGTTGGCAGAGTCATATCTTAACCAAGAAGAGATTTTATAGGAGATATTAAACAGGTGATAGAAGGAGATACAACACCAATATCTACCTAACTACTCCAACATGATATACAAGCTATTCGGCCCAACCGCCTCATAACATTGTGTTTAACAGTTTCATCCTCCTATCGCACGTCTTGTCACCCGCTGTCGTAGACGGCTTCGAGCGCAAGCTTGAGCAGCGCGCAAGGGCGTTCTTTTGGACAAACGGTGGCTTGAAGTGGTGCCAATGAATCATTGGTGAGTCCGTTCGCGCGCATAGCCGCGCAAGCTTCCCGCCCGACCGGCCGGCGAGTCCCGTGTCATATTTTCCCCTCCCTCCTTGTAGTTTATCTCGTATGCTTCTCTCACAATCGCCAATGGCACCAGCCGTCGTCGTCGCTCAGCCACTCCGCCGTCATCAGAGGACAGCTCTAGCTGGGACGCTACACTGTGACGGTGTCGTAGTCCCTGGTGTAGTGTAGTGCGCGTGGCATCCCTGTTGGGTGTGCGCGCAATACCCACCACACGCTCCGCCGCCGCTGCCCGTCGACAGCTATTTCCGGCCACCGTTGCCACCAGCCTACCGTCTGCCACCATGGCCGCCACACCACCGTTGAAAGCCAGGGCCATCGCCTGCTCCGCCACCATGTCTTGAAGGCGGGAGGTGGCCGTCGTGGCCGCCACCCCACTGTCGGCCACCGTGGCCATCACCCGCTCCGCCACCGCGGCCTGAAGGCAGGAGGTGGCGGTCGTGGCCACCACCCCACCACCAACCGCCATGGCCGCCATCCCACCGTCGACCGTTAGGGTCATCACTCGCTCCACCACTGCCGCCCAGAGGTGGAGGTGGAGCCCCACACGTGTGTCAATGACCTTGCGCGCTATATCGAGTTCCTGCAGGAGGAGGAGGAGCGCCTCGTCAAGCACACAAAGAGTCTTACAGCCGCCATGGCCGCAGCACACGCCGCTGTAGAGGTGAGGAATGAGGAGATCTACGAGGAGTCCCGACGCTTCAAGAGGGATCGTCTGGAGCGGCAGAGGACATTCGAGGTGAGCATCGCTAAAGGTGTGGCAGCGGAGGCAACAGATTCCAGTCATCTAGCTCGTCGATAGGCTCCTCCTCCCCTGCCTCTTACTCAGCACGTTCGGCAGAGGAGAAGCTATTGGAAGTAGTACAAAGCCCCTATGTAGTAGTAGTATTAAGGGGCTATTTTGTTCAATTCATCTGACTATAGATATGGTTGAACTGTACAACATACTTAAAATTAGCTAGTATATATAGTTTCTTTTAAAGCAAAAAAGGTTGACAGTACAAAGCTAGTATATATAGTTGAACTAGCTATTTCAATACGTGGTTGGCAACAGTTGCGGAAAAGTTTGGTCGGTTCAGCTGTCGAGTTGAACTGTTTGTATAAAGAATGACTGCTTAATCTATGAATGAAATCTATGCTTACTGAATTTTAGTTGCAAAAATTTGATAGTGCTACTGATTTTAGCTGCACTTTTTGACAAATGGTGGTATTACAAGTTTGACAAAGGGCAATGTTACTAGATCAACAAATGTTAATCTTTTCAGTTTGACAAATGGCAATATACCCAATATGACAGATGCAAATCTTACCAAAATGTCTTTACGTGGTTGCACACGGGTCATCCGAAAAAACCGTTTGCGTTGAAGGGATGTACAAATCATGCATGCCAGATTTTCTCTTGTCTTAGTGGCGAAGTCTTGCTTTGCATACCATCTTCAATCTGAACTGTTTCCGTTGAAGAGATGCACAAATCCCGCGCAACGAATTTTCCCTTGGATTACTGGGGAAGGTCATAGCTCTCACTTTGTATACGGGTGTTCTATTTAAAACGTTTGCATTGAAGAGCTGCACAAACCCTGCTCGGCACATTTTCCCTTGGCTTCACTGGTACGCGTCGGTCCTATACAAACGGTTTTAACCCCTTTCCGCGACGACATTTGGAACCGTCGCCAAGTGAGTGTGGGCGATATGGGGGTCCTTCCCACACGATCCAGAAACCGTCGGGGATATGCCCTCCTGGCACACACACTCGGCAAAATGAGGTCGTGTGCGATCGACGAGCGCTCAAATATGGAAATATGTACAGTAGAGCTAAAAAATTACAATTATACGGCGAAATTGTTTTCAGTCGCAAGTACATCTCACACAGTCAGTCCCCGCTAAACGTTTCCGTTCGTATGTACATGCCACACAATCGCTCCAAGGAAAACATTTTCGTTCACAAGTACATCACACACAATTTTTCCCGTTAAATCGTTTGTGTTATTGAATGTATCACACACGGTCCGTAGAAGAAACTATGTGGCAAAGACTGTCCATCACACACAATTTTTATGTGGTAAACGTTTGCGCAAGGTGGCCTAACACAAACAGTTTTCAAGAGAAAGTCGTGTGTGATTGTTCATTGATCTAACACGGTTTATTCCTAGAAACTGTGTGTGTTGCCTGAGGTCATCGCCCACGGTATTTTTCAACAACCATTTGTAATAGCAAAACCCAATTAGCAGGCTAATTCACCATTAGCAGGCTAATTGCCCTATTATTAATAATCCATTTATTAATCTAATTGACATTCATATTAAGCACATAATATATTTCATTTCCATATTAAGGAAGCAGAATTTCATAATTGAAATACATCAGAGTGCAACATGATATAGCTTCAACACTTAGCTACCCCATTACACAACTGCACCAGCACCAAGTTTCACATGCAACATGTAGAACCTTTTGAAATTAGCATCATAGACGGTATATAGACAGATGCATCTCATCTGGAAAACTGCTGAAATACAAAACATTGAGATACCTAGTTTTTAAATTCTAGTAAATCCAAAACTCGTCTGAAATTCATGAAACTTGGCATGCTATCATGGAGCGGCATCAACATGCCGTGGTAAAATTTTTGTCCCATTTGGGGCAGGTTTGGGTATATGCTTCTCACAACAAGCATGATGGTTTCGATAGGGAACATCCCACCTTTGGGGACAAAACGATATCCATTGCCTCTTATTGCTTCCAAAATTTTTCTCGTGTCAACATAGAACAACATGAGTGTTGTGTCAATTTTTGTGACTTTTCGGGGTTCATTTAGACATTTTTATGCATTAACTCAATTTTCAATGCATTTATGTGCATAATTCAAATTTGAACTATGTGCACATGCTCCAGTGCATATAAATTGGTTGAAAAATCAAATCTGTGTCATTCAGTGCATGCTTACGTCACATGAAAGAAATGGGAATGAATTTCAAACACTAGGGCACCGTTGATTGCTGGCAAAACATTGAGATGCCTGGTTTTTAAATTCTAGTAAATCCAAAACTCGTCTGAAATTCATGAAACTTGGCATGCTATCATGGAGCGGAATCAACATGCCGTGGTAAATTTTTTGTCCCATCTGGGGCAGGTTTGGGTATATGCTTCTCACAAACCAGAGCTTCTCACAACAAGCATGATGGTTTCGGTAGGGAACGTCCCACCTTTGGGGATGAAACGATATCCATTGCCTCTTATTGCTTCCAAAAAATTTCTCGTGTCAACATAGAAAAACAGGAGTGTTGTGTCATTTTTGTGATTTTTTGGGGTTCATTTGGACATTTTTATGCATTAACTGAGTTTTCAATGCATTTATGTGCATAATTCAAATTTGACCTACATGCACATGCTCCAGTGCATATAAATTGGTTGAAAAATCAAATTTGTGTCCTTGGGTGCATGCTTAGGTACCATGCAAGAAATGGGAATGAATTTCAAACACCAGGGCACAATTGATTGCCGGCAAAACATTGAGATGCCTGGTTTTTAAATTCTAGTAAATCCAAAACTCGTCTGAAATTCATGAAACTTGGCATGCTATCATGGAGCGGCATCAACATGCTCTGGTAAATTTTTTGTCCCATTTGGGGCAGGTTTGGGTATATGCTTCTCACAAACCAGAGCTTCTCACAACAAGCATGATGGTTTTGATAGGGAACGTCCCACCTTTGGGGACGAAACGATATCCATTGCCTCTTATTGCTTCCAAAAAATTTCTCGTGTCAACATAGGACAACAGGAGTTTTGTGTCAATTTTTGTGATTTTTCGGGGTTCGTTTGGACATTTTTATGCATTAACTGAGTTTTTAATGCATTTATGTGCATAATTCAAATTTGAACTACATGCACATGCTCCAGTGCATTTAAATTGGTTGAAAAATCAAATCTGTGTCCTTGGGTGCTGCTACCTCTTGAGCACTGCGTTGGATTTCCTTGAAGAGGAAAGGATGATGCAGCAAAGTAGCGTAAGTATTTCCCTCAGTTTTTGAGAACCAAGGTATCAATCCAGTAGGAGGCTACGCGCGAGTCCCTCGTACTTGCACAAAACAAATAACTCCTCGCAACCAACGCGATAAGGGGTTGTCAATCCCTTCACGGTCACTTACGAGAGTGAGATCTGATAGATATGATAGAATAATATTTTTGGTATTTTTGTGATAAAGATGCAAAGTAAAATAAAAGCAAAGTAAAAAGAAAGGAAATAACTAAGTATTGGAAGATTAATATGATGGAGATAGACCCGGGGGCCATAGGTTTCACTAGTGGCTTCTCTCAAGAGCATAAGTATTTTACGGTGGGTGAACGAATTACTGTTGAGCAATTGACAGAATTGAGCATAGCCATGAGAATATCTAGGTATGATCATTTGTATAGGCATCACGTCCGAGACAAGTAGACCGACTCCTGCCTGCATCTACTACTATTACTCCACTCATTGACCGCTATCAAGCATGCATCTAGAGTATTAAGTTCAGGAAAACAGAGTAACGCCTTAAGCAAGATGACATGATGTAGAGGGATAAATTCATGCAATATGATAAAAATCCCATCTTGTTATCCTTGATGGCAAAAATACAATACGTGCCTTGCTGCCCCTACTGTCACTGGGAAAGGACACCGCTAGATTGAACCCAAAGCTAAGCACTTCTCCCATTGCAAGAAAGATCAATCTAGTAGGCCAAACCAAACTGATAATTCGAAGAGACTTGCAAAGATAACCAATCATACATAAAATAATCAAGAGAAGATTCAAATATTGTTCATAGATAATCTTGATCATAAACCCACAATTCATCGGTCTCAACAAACACACCGCAAAAAGAAGATTACATCGAATAGATCTCCACTAGAGAGGGGGAGAACATTGTATTGAGATCCAAAAAGAGAGAAGAAGCCATCTAGCTAATAACTATGGACCCTAAGGTCTGAGGTAAACTACTCACACTTCATCGAAGAGGCTATGGTGTTGATGTAGAAGCCCTCCGTGATGGATGCCCCCTCCGGCGGAGCTCCGGAACAGGCCCCAAGATGGGATCTCGTGGATATAGAAGGTTGCGGCGGTGGAAGGTTTTTGGCTCCGTATCTGATCAATTGGGGGTACGTAGGTATATATAGGAGGAAGGAGTACGTCGGTGGAGCAACAGGGGGCCCATGAGGGTGGAGGGCACACCTAGGGGGGGGGTAGGCGCGCCCCCTACCTCGTGGCTTCCCTGTTGGTTGCTTGACGTAGGGTCCAAGTCTCCTGGATCTTGTTTGTTCCAAAAATCACGTTCCCGAAGGTTTCATTCCGTTTGGACTCCGTTTGATATTCCTTTTCTTCGAAACCCTAAAATAGGCAAAAACAGCAATTCTAGGCTTGGCCTCCGGTTAATAGGTTAGTCCCAAAAATAATATAAAAGTGGATAATAAAGCCCAATAATGTCCAAAACAGTAGATAATATAACATGGAGCAATAAAAAATTATAGATATGTTGGAGACGTATCAAGCATCCCCAATCTTAATTCCTGCTCGTCCTCGAGTAGGTAAATGATAAAAAAGATAATTTTTGATGTGAAGTGCTACGTGGCATAATTTTAATGTAATTATTATTAATTGTGGTATGAATATTCAGATCCGAAAGATTCAAGATAAAAGTTTAATATTGACATAAAAATAATAATACTTCAAGCATATTAACAAAGCAATCATGTCTTCTCAAAATAACATGGCCAAAGAAAGTTATCCCTACAAAATCATATAGTCTGGCTATGCTCTATATTCACCACACAAAGTATTTAAATAATGCACAACCCCGATGACAAGCCAAGCAATTGTTTCATACTTTTGACATTCTCAAAATTTTTCAATCTTCACGCAATACATGAGCGTGGGCCATGGATATAGCACTATATGTGTAATAGAATGGTGGTTGTGGAGAAGACAAAAAGGGGAGAAGATAGTCTCACATCAACTAGGCGTATCAACGAGCTATGGAGATGCCCATCAATAGATATCAATGTGAGTGAGTAGGGATTGCCATGCAACAGATGCACTTGAGCTATAAGTATATGAAAGCTCAACAAAAGAAACTAAGTGGGTGTGCATCCAACTTGCTTGCTCATGAAGACCTAGGGCATTTTGAGGAAGCCCATCATTGGAATATACAAGCCAAGTTCTATAATGAAAAATTCCCACTAGTATATGAAAGTGACGAAATGAGAGACTCTCTATCATGAATATCATGGTGCTACTTTGAAGCACAAGTGTGTTAAAGGATAGTAACATTGTCCCTTCTCTCTTTTTCTCTCATTTTTTTAATTTTTTTTATTTGGGCCTTTTCTCTCTCTTTTTTATGGCGTCTTTTCTTTCCATTTTTTTATTTTTTGTCCGGAGTCTCATCCCGACTTGTGGGGGAATCATAGTCTCCATCATCCTTTCCTCACTGGGATAATGCTCTAATAATGATGATCATCACACTTTTATTTTCTTACAACTTAACAATTACAACTCGATACTTAGAACAAAATATGACTCTATATGAATGCCTTCGGCGGTGTACCGGGATATGCAATGAATCAAGAGTGACATGTATGAAAGAATTACGAATGGTGGCTTTGCCACAAATACGATGTCAACTACATGATCATGCTAAGCAATATGACAATGATGGAGTGTGTCATAATAAATGGAATGGTGGAAAGTTGCATGGCAATATATCTCGGAATGGCTACGGAAATGCCATAATAGGTAGGTATGGTGGCTGTTTTGAGGAAGGTATATGGTGGGTGTATGATACCGGCGAAAGGTGCGCGGTATTAGAGAGGCTAGCAATGGTGGAAGGAAGAAACGTGCGTATAATCCATGGACTCAACATTAGTCATAAAGAACTCATATACTTATTGCCAAAATCTACAAGTTATCAAAGCAAAGTATTACGCGCATGCTCCTAGGGGGATAGATTGGTAGGAAAAGATCATCGCTCGTCCCCTACCGCCACTCATAAGGAAAGCAATCAAAAAATAAATCATGCTCCGACTTCATCACATAACGGTTCACCATACGTGCATGCTACAAGAATCACAAACTTTAACACAAGTATTTCTCAAATTCACAACTAATCAACTAGCACAACTTTAATATTACCATCTTCATATCTCAAAACAATTATCAAGCATCAAACTTCTCATAGCATTCAACACACTCATAAGAAAGTTTTTACTATTCTTGAATACCAAGCATATTAGGATTATTTAAGCAAATTACCATGATATTTAAGACTCTCAAAATAATATAAGTGAAGCATGAGAGATAAATAGTTTCTATAAAACAATTCCACCACCGTGCTCTAAAAAATATAAGTGAAGTACTAGAGCAAAACTATATAACTCAAATGATATAAGCGAAGCACATAGAGTATTCTAACAAATTCCAAATCATGTATGGCTCTCTCAAAAGGTGTGTATAGAAAGTATGATTGTGTTAAACTAAAAAGCAAAGACTCAAATCATACAAGACGCTCCAAGCAAAACACATATCATGTGGTGAATAGAAATATAGCTCCAAGTAAAGTTACCGATAGAAGTAGACAAAAGAGGGGATGCCTTCCGGGGCATCCCCAAGCTTTGGATCTTAGGTGTCCTTAGATTATCTTGGGGGTGCCATGGGAATCCCCAAGCTTAGGATCTTGCCACTCCTTGTTCCATAATCCATCAAATCTTTACCCAAAACTTGAAAACTTCACAACACAAAACTTAAAGTAGAAAATCTCGTGAGCTCCGTTAGCGAAAGAAAACAAAAGACCACTTCAAGGTACTGTAATGAACTCATTCTTTATTTATATTGGTGTTAAACCTACTGTATTCCAACTTCTCTATGGTTTATAAACTATTTTACTAGCCATAGATTCATCAAAATAAGCAAACAACTCATGAAAAACAGAATCTGTCAAAACAGAACAGTCTGTAGTAATCTGTAGCTAGCGCAATATCTGGAACCACAAAAATTCTAAAATAAATTTCTGTACGTGAGGAATTTATCTATTAATCATCTGCAAAAATAATTAACTAAATATCACTTTCCAAATAAAAATGGCAGTAGTTCTCGTGAGCGCTAAAGTTTCTGTTTTTTACAGCAAGATAACAAGACTTCCCCCAAGTCTTCCCAACGGTTCTACTTGGCACAAACACTAATTAAACACAAAAAACACAACCAAAACAGATTCTAGGTAAATTATTTATTACATAACAGCAAGGAAAAATATCGGGTTGTTTCCCAATAAGCGCTTTTCTTTAAAGCCTTTTTAGCTAGGCATTGATAATTTTAATGATGCTCTCATGAAAGACAAGAATTGAAGCACAAAGAGAGCATCATAAAACATGTGACAAACACATCTAAGTCTAACATACTTCCTATGCATAGGCATCTTATAGGAAAACAAATTATCATGGCAAGCAAAAACTAGCATATGTGCATGGAAGAGGAAAGAAACAATAGTAATCTCAACATAACGAGAGGTAATTTAGTAACATGAAAATTTCTACCACCATATTTTCCTCTCTCATAATAATTACATGTAGGATCATAAGAAAATTCAACAAAATAGCTATCACATAAAATATTTTCAACACGATCCACATGCATGCAAAGTTGACACTCTTCCAAAATAGTGGGATTAACATTAACTAAAGTCATGACCTCTCCAAACCCACTTTTATCAAAAATTTCATAAGATCGAACATTCTCCAAATATGTGGGATCTAAAGTCGACACTCTTCCAAACCCACTTTCAATAATATTGCAAACACTATTATGAATCTCATATTCATCATGGGGCTTAAATAAATTTTCAAGATCACAAGAAGAATCACCCCAATCATGATCATTGCAACAAGTAGAGGTCATAGCAAAACTAGCATCCCCAAGCTTAGGGTTTTGCATATTATTAGCACAATTTATATCAATGGAATTTATACTATAATCATTGCAATCATGCTTTTTATTCAAAGATCCATCGTGAATCACTCCATAAGGTACTTTATCACAATTTTCAGATTCACGAATTTCAAGCAAAACTTCATAAAGATAATCTAGTGCACAAAACTCACAAGCAATTGGTTCATTATAATTGGATCTCTTAAAAAGATTAGCAAGCGGATGAGGATCCATAGATCTTAGGTTCTCTATTTAGTAATAAATAAACAATTATTCCAACCAAACTAGCAAACGAGCCAAGTAAGACATCAAAGCAAATGGAAAGATGAACAGAAGAAGGGTGAATAAAACGGCAAGGGTGAAGTGGGGGGGGGAGAGGAAAACGACAGGCAAATGGAAAATAATGTAATGCGGGAGATAAGGGTTTGTGATGGGTACTTGGTATGTTGACTTTTGTGTAGACTCCCCGGCAACGGCGCCAGAAATCTTCTTGCTACCTCTTGAGCACTACGTTGGATTTCTTTGAAGAGGAAAGGATGATGCAGCAAAGTAGCATAAGTATTTCCCTCAGTTTTTGAGAACCAAGGTATCAATCCAGTAGGAGGCTACGCGCGAGTCCCTCATACCTGCACAAAAAAATAACTCCTCGCAACCAACGCGATAAGGGGTTGTCAATCCCTTCACGGTCACTTACGAGAGTGAGATCTGATAGATATGATAGAATAATATTTTTGGTATTTTTATGATAAAGATGCAAAGTAAAATAAGAGCAAAGTAAAAAGAAAGGAAATAACTAAGTATTAGAAGATTAATAGGATGAAGATAGACCTGGGGGCCATAGGTTTCACTAGTGGCTTCTCTCAAGAACATAAGTATTTTACGATGGGTGAACGAATTACTGTTGAGCAATTAACAGAATTGAGCATAGTTATGAGAATATCTAGGTATGATCATGTGTATAGGCATCACGTCCGAGACAAGTAGTGAAGGAAATATGCCCTAGAGGCAATAATAAAGTTATTATTTATTTCCTTATTTCATGATAAATGTTTATTATTCATGCTAGAATTATATTAACCGGAAACATAATACATGTGTGAATACATAGACAAACAGAGTGTCACTAGTATGCCTCTACTTGACTAGCTCGTTGAATCAAAGATGGTTAAGTTTCCTAGCCATAGACATGAGCTGTCATTTGATTAACGGGGTCACATCATTAGAGAATGATGTGATTGACTTGACCCATTCCGTTAGCATAGCACTTGATCGTTTAGTTTGTTGCTATTGCTTTCTTCATGACTTATACATGTTCCTATGACTATGAGATTATGCAACTCCCGTTTACCGGAGGAACACTTTGTGTGCTACCAAATGTCACAACATAACTAGGTGATTATAAAGGTGCTCTATAGGTGTCTCCGAAGGTACTTGTTGGGTTGGCGTATTTCGAGATTAGGATTTGTCACTCCGATTGTCGGAGAGGTATCTCTGGGCCCTCTCGGTAATGCACATCACTTAAGCCTTGCAAGCATTGCAACTAATGAGTTAGTTGCAGGATGATGTATTACGGAATGAGTAAAGAGACTTGCCGGTAACGATATTGAACTAGGTATTGAGATACCGACGATCAAATCTCAGGCAAGTAACATACCGATGACAAAGGGAACAACGTATGTTGTTATGCGGTCTGACCGATAAAGATCTTCGTAGAATATGTGGGAGCCAATATGAGCATCCAGGTTCCGCTATTGGTTATTGACCGGAGACGTGTCTCGGTCATGTCTACATTGTTCTCGAACCCATAGGGTCCGCACGCTTAAGGTTTCGATGATAGTTATATTATGAGTTTATGAGTTTTGATGTACCGAAGGAGTTCGGAGTCCCAGATGAGATCGGGGACATGACGAGGAGTGTCGAAATGGTCGAGACATAAAGATAGATATATTGGACGACTATATTCGAACATCGAAAAGGTTCCGAGTGATTCGGGTATTTTTCGGAGTACCCGAGAGTTACAGGAATTCGCCGGGGAGTATATGGGCCTTATTGGGCCATAGGGGAATAGAGGAGAGAGGCCAAAAGGAAGGAGGCGCGCCCCCCCTCTGGTCCGAATTGGACAAGGGGTGCAGCCCCCTTTTCCTTGTTCCTCTCCCCTCTTTCCTTCTCTCCTACTCCAACAAGGGAAGGAGGAGTCCTACTCCCGGTGGGAGTAGGACTCCCCCCTTGGCATGCCCTCCTCCTAGGCCGGCCGCCTCCCTCCCTTGCTCCTTTATATACGGGGCAGGGGGGCACCCCATAGACACAACAATTGATCATTGATCTCTTAGCCGTGTGCGGTGCCCCCCTCCACCATAATCCTCGATAATATTGTAGCGGTGCTTAGGCGAAGCCCTGCGATGGTAGAACATGAAGATCGTCACCACGCCGTTGTGCTGACAGAACTCTTCCCCGACATTATTCTGGATCGGAGTCCGGGGATCGTCATCGAGCTGAACGTGTGCTAGAACTCGGAGGTGCCGTAGTTTCGGTGCTTGATCGGTCGGGCCGTGAAGACGTACGACTACATCAACCGTGTTGTTATAACGCATCCGCTTCCGGTCTACGAGGGTACGTAGACAACACTATCCCCTCTCGTTGCTATGCATCACCATGATCTTGCATGTGCGTAGGATTTTTTTTGAAATTACTACGTTCCCCAATAGTGGCATCCGAGCCTAGGTTTTACGCGTTGATGTTGTGCACGAGTAGAACACAAGTGAGTTGTGGGCGATATAAGTCATACTGCTTACCAGCATGTCATACTTTGGTTCGGCGGTATTGTTGGATGAAGCGGCCCGGACCGACATTACGCATATGCTTACGCGAGACTGGTTCTACCGACGTGCTTTGCACACAGGTGGCTGGCGGGTGTCAGTTTCTCCAACTTTAGTTGAACCAAGTGTGGCTACGCCCGGTCCTTGCGAAGGTTAAAATAGCACCAACTTGACAAACTATCGTTGTGGTTTTTGATGCGTAGGTAAGAATGGTTCTTGCTAAGCCCGTAGGAGCCACGTAAAACTTGCAACAACAAAGTAGAGGACGTCTAACTTGTTTTTGCAGGGCATGTTGTGATGTGATATGGTCAAGACATGATGCTAAATTTTATTGTATGAGATGATCATGTTTTGTAACTGAGTTATCGGCAACTGGCAGGAGCCATATGGTTGTCGCTTTATTGTATGCAATGCAATCGCACTGTAATGCTTTACTTTATCACTAAGCGGTAGCGATAGTCGTGGAAGCATAAGATCGGCGAGACAACAACGATGCTACGATGGAGATCAAGGTGTCGCGCCGGTGACGATGGTGATCATGACGGTACTTCGGAGATGGAGATCACAAGTACAAGATGATGATGGCCATATCATATCACTTATATTGATTGCATGTGATGTTTATCGTTTATGCATCTTATCTTGCTTTGATTGACGGTAGCATTATAAGATGATCCCTCACTAAATTATCAAAGTATAAGTGTTCTCCCTGAGTATGCACCGTTGCGAAAGTTCTTCGTGCTGAGACACCACGTGATGATCGAGTGTGATAGGCTCTATGTTCAAATACAACGGGTGCAAAACAGTTGCACACACAGAATACTCAGGTTAAACTTGACGAGCCTAGCATATAATAGATATGGCCTCGGAACACGGAGACCGAAAGGTCGAGCGTGAATCATATAGTAGATATGATCAACATATTGATGTTCACCATTGATACTACTCCATCTCACGTGATGATCGGACATGGTTTAGTTGATTTGGATCACGTGATCACTTAGAGGATTAGGGGGATGTCCATCTAAGTGGGAGTTCTTAAGTAATATGATTAAATTGAACTTAAATTTATCATGAACTTAGTCCTGGTAGTATTAGCATATCTATGTTGTAGATCAATAGCTCGCGTTTAGCTCCCCTGTTTTATTTTTGATATGTTCCTAGAGAAAACTAAGTTGAAAGATGTTAGCAGCAATGATGCGGTTTGGATCCATGATCTAAGGTTTATCCTCATTGCTGCACAGAAGAATTATGTCCTTAATGCACCGCTAGGTGACAGACCTATTGCAGGAGCAGATGCAGACGTCATGAATGTTTGGCTAGCTCAATATGATGACTACTTGATAGTTTAGTGCACCATGCTTAACAGCTTAGAATCGGGACTTCAAAGACGTTTTGAACGTCATGGATCATATGGATGTTCCAAGAGTTGAAGTTAATATTTCAAGCAAATACCCGAGTTGAGAGATATGAAGTCTCCAACAAGTTCTATAGCTAAAAGATGGAGGAGAATATCTCAAGCAGTGAGCATGTGCTCAGATTGTCTGGGTACTACAATCACTTGAATCAAGTGGGAGTTAATCTTCCAAATAAAATAGTGATTAACAGAATTCTCTAGTCACCATCACCAAGTTAGTAGAACTTCGTGATGAACTATAATATGCAAGGGATAACGGAAACGATTCCCAAGCTCTTCGTGATGCTGAAATCGATGAAGGTAGAAATCAAGAAAAGCATCAAGTGTTGATGGTAAACAAAACCACTAGTTTCAAGTAAAGGGACAAAGGGAAGAAAAGGGAACTTCAAGAAGAACGACAAGCAAGTTGCTGCTCAAGTGAAAAACCCAAGTCTGTACCTAAGCATGAGACTAAGTGCTTCTACTGCAAAGGGACTGGTCACTGCAAGCGGAACTGCCCCAAGTATTTGGCAGATAAGAAAGGATGGCAAAGTGAACAAAGGTATATTTGATATACAGATTATTGATGTGTATTTTACTAGTGTTCGTAGCAACCCCTCGGTATTTGATACTGGTTCAGTTGCTAAGAGTAGTAACTCAAAACGGGAGTTGCAGAATGAACAGAGACTAGTTAAGGGTGAAGTGACGATGTGTGTTGGAAGTGGTTCCAAGATTGATATGATCATCATCGCACACTCCCTATACTTTCGGGATTAGTGTTGAACCTAAATACGTGTTATTTGGTGTTTGTGTTGAGCATGAATATGATTTGATCATGTTTATTGCAATACGATTATTCATTTAAGTAAGAGAATAAATTGTTGTTCTGTTTACATGAATAAAACCTTCTATGGTCATACACCCAATGAAAATGGTTTGTTGGATCTCGATTGTGGTGATACACATTCTCATAATATTGAAGCCAAAAGATGCAAAGTTAATAATGATAGTGCAACTTATTTGTGGAACTGCCGTTTAGATCATATTGGTGTAAAGCGCATGAAGAAAATCCATGCTGATGGGCTTTTGGAATCACTTGATTATGAATCATTTTGATGCTTGCTAACCATGCCTCATGGGCAAGATGACTAAGACTCCGTTCTCCGGAACAATGGAGCGAGCAACTGACATATTGGAAATAATACAGACTGATGTATGCAGTCCGATGAGTGTTGAGGCTCGTGGCGGGTATCGTTATTTTCTGACCTTCACAGATGATTTGAGAAGATATGGGTATATCTACTTGATGAAACATAAGTCTGAAACATTTGAAAAGTTCAAAGAACTTCAGAGTGAAGTGGAAAATCATCGTGACAAGAAAATAAAGTTTCGACAATCTGATCGCAGAGACAAATATTTGAGTTACGAGTTTGGTCTTCAATTAAAACAATGTGGAATAGTTTCACAAAATCATGCCACCTGGAACACCATAGCATAATGGTGTGTCCGAACGTCATAACCGTACTATTATTGGATATAGTGCAATCTATGATGTTTCTTACTGATTAATCACTATAGTTTTGGGGTTATGCATTAGAGACAGCTGCATTCACGTTAAAAAGGGCACCATCTAAATCCGTTGAGGCAACACCGTATGAACTGTGGTTTGGCAAGAAACCAAAGATGCCATTTCTTAAAGTTTGAGGTTGCAATGCTTATGTGGAAAAGTTTCAACCTGATAAGCTCAAACCCAAATCGGAGAAGTGCGTCTTCATAGGATACCCAAAAGAAAATGTTGGGTACACCTTCTATCGCAGATCCAAAGGCAAGTTATTCATTGCTGAGAATGGATCCTTTCTAGAGAAGGAGTTTCTCTCGAAAGAAGTGAGTGGGAGGAAAGTAGAACTTGATGAGGTAACTGTACCTACTCCCTATTGGAAAGTAGTTCATCACAGAAATCTGTTTCTGTGACTCCTCCACCAATTAGTGAGGAAGCTAATGATGATGATCATGTAACTTCAGATCAGGTTACTACCGAACCTCGTAGGTAAACCAGAGTGAGATCCGCACTAGAGTGGTACGGTAATCATGTTATGGAGGTCATGTTACTTGACCATGACGAACCTACGAACTATGAGGAAGCGATGATGAGCCCAGTTTCCACGAAATGGCATGAGGCCATGAAATCTGAGATGAGATCCATGTATAAGAACAAAGTATGGACTTTGATTGACTTGCCCAAAGATCGGCGAGCCATTGAGATTAAATGGATCTTCAAGAGGAAGACGGACGTTGATAGTAGTGTTACTATCTGCAAAGCTAGAATTGTCGCAAAAGGTTTTCGACAAGTTCAAGGTGTTGACCACGATGAGAATTTCTCACTCGTATCTATGCTTAAGTCTGTCCGAATCATGTTAGCAATTGCCACATTTTATGAAATCTGGCAAATGGATAAACAAAACTGCATTCCTTAATGGATTTATTAAAGAAGAGTTGTATATGATGCAACCAGAAGGTTTTGTCAATCCTAAAGGTGCTAACAAAATGTGCAAGCTCCAGCGATCCATCTATGGACTGGTGCAAGCATCTCGGAGTTGGAATATACGTTTGATAAGTTGATCAAAGCATATAGTTTTATACAGACTTATGGTGAAGCCTGTACTTACAAGAAAGTGAGTGGGAGCACTACAACATTTCTGATAAGTATATGTGTATGACATATTGTTGATCGGAGATAATGTAGATTTATTCCGCAAAGCATAAAGGAATGTTTGAAAGGAGTTTTTCAAAGAAAGACCTCGGTGAAGCTGCTTACATATTGAGCATCAAGATCTATAGAGATAGATCAAGACGCTTGATAAGTTTTTCAATGAGTACATACCTTGACAAGATTTTGAAGTAGTTCAAAATGGAACAATCAAAGAAGGAGTTCTTGCCTGTGTTACAAAGGTGTGAAGTTGAGTAAGACTCAAAACCCGACCACGACAGAAGATAAAGAGAGAATGAAAGTCATTCCCTATGCCTCAGCCATAGGTTCTATAAAGTATGCCATGCTGTGTACCAGACCTATTGTATACCCTGCCCTAAGTTTGGCAAGGGAGTACAATAGTGATCTAGGAGTAGATCACTGGACATTGGTCAACATTATCCTTACTGGAATAAGGATATGTTTCTCGATTATGGAGGTGACAAAAGGTTCGTCGTAAAGGGTTACGTCAATGCAAGTTTTGACACTGATCCAGATGACTCTAAGTCTCAATCTGGATACATATTGAAAGTGGGAGCAATTAGCTAGATTAGCTCCGTGCAGAGCATTGTTGACATAGAAATTTGCAAAATACATACGGATCTGAATGTGGCAGGCCCGTTGACTAAACTTCCCTCACAAGCAAAACATGATCACACCTTAGTACTCTTTGGGTGTTAATCACATAGCGATGTGAACTAGATTATTGAATCTAGTAAACCCTTTGGGTGTTGGTCACATGACGATGTGAACTATGGGTGTTAATCACATGGTGATGTGAACTATTGATGTTAAATCACATGGCGATGTGAACTAGATTATTGACTCTAGTGCAAGTGGGAGACTAAAGGAAATATGCCCTAGAGGCAATAATAAAGTTATTATTTATTTCCTTATTTCATGATAAATGTTTATTATTCATGCTAGAATTGTATTAACCAGAAACATAATACATGTGTGAATACATAGATAAAGAGAGTGTCACTAGTATGCCTCTACTTGACTAGCTCGTTGAATCAAAGATGGTTAAGTTTCCTAGCCATAGAAATGAGTTGTCATTTGATTAACGGGGTCACGTCATTAGAGAATGATGTGATTGACTTGACCCATTCCGTTAGCATAGCACTTGATTGTTTAGTTTGTTGCTATTGCTTTCTTCATGACTTATACATGTTCCTATGACTATGAGATTATGCAACTCCCGTTTACCGGAGGAACACTTTGTGTGCTACCAAACCTCACAACGTAACCGGGTGATTATAAAGGTGCTCTACAGGTGTCTCTGAAGGTACTTGTTGGGTTGGCGTATTTCGAGATTAGGATTTGTCACTCCGATTGTCGGAGAGGTATCTCTGGGTCCTCTCAGTAATGCACATCACTTAAGCCTTGCAAGCATTGCAACTAATGAGTTAGTTGCAGGATGATGTATTACGGAATGAGTAAAGAGACTTGCCGGTAATGAGATTGAACTAGGTATTGAGATACCGACGATCGAATCTCGGGCAAGTAACATACCGATGACAAAGGGAACAACGTATGTTGTTATGTGGTCTGACCGATAAAGATCTTAGTAGAATATGTGGGAGCCAATATGAGCATCCAGGTTCCGCTATTGGTTATTGACCGGTGACGTGTCTTGGTCATGTCTACATTGTTCTCGAACCCGTAGGGTCCGCACACTTAAGGTTTCGATGATAGTTATATTATGAGTTTATGAGTTTTGATGTACTGAAGGAGTTCGGAGTCCTGGATGAGATCGGGGACATGACGAGGAGTCTCAAAATGGTCGAGACGTAAAGATAGATATATTGGACGACTATATTCGGACATCGGAAAGGTTCCGAGTGATCCGGGTATTTTTCGGAGTACCCGAGAGTTACGGCAATTCGCCGGGGAGTATATGAGCCTTATTGGGCCATACGGGAATAGAGGAGAGAGGCCAAAAGGAAGGAGGCGTGCGCCCCCCTCTGGTCCGAATTGGACAAGGGGTGCAGCCCCCTTTTCCTTGTTCCTCTCCCCCTCTTTCCTTCTCTCCTACTCCAACAAGGGAAGGAGGAGTCCTACTCCCGGTGGGAGTAGGACTCCCCCCTTGGCATGCCCTCCTCCTAGGCCGGCCGCCTCCCTCCCTTGCTCCTTTATATACGGGGCAGGGGGGCACCCCATAGACACAACAATTGATCATTGATCTCTTAGCCGTGTGCGGTGCCCCCCTCCACCATAATCCTCGATAATATTGTAGCGGTGCTTAGGCGAAGCCCTGCGACGGTAGAACATGAAGATCGTCACCACGCCGTTGTGCTGACAGAACTCTTCCCCGACATTCTGCTGGATCGGAGTCCGGGGATCGTCATCGAGCTGAATGTGTGCTAGAACTCGGAGGTGCCTTAGTTTCGGTGCTTGATCAGTCGGGCCGTGAAGACGTACGACTACATCAACCGCGTTGTTATAACGCTTCCGCTTCCGGTCTACGAGGGTACATAGACAACACTATCCCCTCTCGTTGCTATGCATCACCATGATCTTGCGTGTGCGTAGGATTTTTTTTGAAATTACTACGTTCCCCAACAAGTAGACCGACTCCTGCCTGCATCTACTACTATTACTCCACTCATCGACCGCTATCCAGCATGCATCTAGAGTATTAAGTTCATGAAAATAGAGTAACGCCTTAAGCAAGATGACATGATGTAGAGGGATAAATTCATGCAATATGATAAAAAAACCCATCTTGTTATACTCGATGGCAACAATACAATACGTGCCTTGCTGCCCCTACTGTCACTGGGAAAGGACATCACAAGATTGAACCCAAAGCTAAGCACTTCTCCCATTGCAAGAAAGATCAATCTAGTAGGCCAAACCAAACTGATAATTCGAAGAGACTTGCAAAGATAACCAATCATACATAAAAGAATTCAGAGAAGATTCAAATATTGTTCATAGATAATCTTGATCATAAATCCACAATTCATCGGTCTCAACAAACACACTGCAAAAAGAAGATTACATTGAATAGATCTCCACTAGAGAGGGGGAGAACATTGTATTGAGATCCAAAAAGAGAGAAGAAGCCATCTAGCTAATAACTATGGACCCGAAGGTCTGAGGTAAGCTACTCACACTTCATCGGAGAGGCTATGGTGTTGATGTAGAAGCCCTCCGTGATGGATGCCCCCTCCAACGGAGCTCCGGAACAGGCCCCAAGTTGGGATCTCGTGGGTACAGAAGGTTGCGGCGGTGGAATTAGGTTTTTTGCTCCGTATCTGATCGTTTGGGGGTACATAGGTATATATAGGAGGAAGGAGTACGTCGGTGGAGCAACAGGGGCCCCACGAGGGTGGAGGGCACGCCTGGGGGGGGTGTCGTGGTTCTAACTCTGACAGTGATGTAGGGGGGTATGTATGGAGAGGCTAGATCTCAGCTATTGGGAAGTTGTAAACACACCAAGATGTACGAGTTCAGGCCCTTCATGGAGGAAGTAACAGCCCTACGTCTCGGTGCCCGGAGGCGGTCGACTGGATTACTGGCGTGTGAATAACAGGGGTGCGAACCCTTCATACTGAGGAGGGGGGTGGCTTATATAGAGTTCGCCGGCCCTCTCCTGCCCTCAGTAATGCAGGGTTTAAGGTACACTTAAGGTTGGGCGTTACTGGTAACGCCCCTAATAAAGTGCTATAATGACCATAAAGACTACTTAATAGCTGACCGTTTGCCTGCGGAGTGACTTTAGGTCTTTTGGCAGTCGAGTGGTTGGCTTCATGGTCGAGTGCTAGCTTCTTGGTCGAGTGTCTTGAACCCGTCGAGTGGGTACCTTCAAGTCGATTGAAAGGTGACTTCTTCTAGGGATGTCCTTGGATAGGGCTCTTCGGATAGGTCCGTGCTCCTACCCTAGGTACATAGCTTCATCATTAGCCCCCGAATGGATCGAGGTCAGAGTGGGGAGAGTTGGAGATCTTTCCGACTGGTTCTTTGGGCTACATGAGTGCCTCGTTTTGGGTCAACCGTCACGGATGACGTCGTCAACCTCTTTCAGTCGCCTTGATCCATTCCAGGTCTTTCGTCGAGTGAATTTCTTTGCTTGTGACATGCCGAGCATCAGTGCGAGCGGGGTCTTCTGTTTTGACAAGTTGTTCTGCAGCCCGTGGACGTCGTGGGATTTGGATTTCGGGAAGTGCGCGGGATGGGAGCGGCCGCAGTAATCGGAAGCGATAAAGCAGAAGCTCCTCGATCCCCGCATCGCCTTTTTCGCCACGTACTGCGCGTGCGTCTGCTGCGGGATTTGACTGGATAGCCTGGGCCTACCAGTCAGCCACTCGGGAGCGGCCCCTTATAAGTCGCCGGCTCGGGGTTTCCAAGCAGTGCGCTTTCTTCTCCTTTCTTCTTCCTCTCTCCCTTCGCGAGTTCTTCCGCCACCTCCGCTCTCACCCTAGCGCCGCAGGCTTGTGCGAGATTTGCCGGCGACGATGGCGAAGGACAAGACATCCGCTCTGGAGCGCGCGAAGAAGACGACGGCGTAGGGGAAAGGGAAGAGGTCGGCTCGGGGCGGATCCTCCTCAAGGTCTGCTCCACCCCGGGGTTGGATTCAGGGCGATTGGATGCCATCGGTGATCCGGCAAGAGGATCTCGACGACATGGTCGAGGGGGGAGTCATTCCCCATGAAGCTGCGCGTCTCCCGGGGAGAGAGATCGAACCTCAACCCCGCGACGGTGAGTGCGTGCTCTTAGCCACCCACATCGACCGAGGGTTTTCTCTGCCGCCCCATCCTTTTTTCCGGAGCTTCCTGAACTTCTTTGAAGCGCAGCTCCACCACTTCACTCCCAACTCTATCGTATACCTTGCTGCTTTCATTTCCATGTGTGAGGCTTTCTTGGGTTGCCGCCCCCATTGGGGACTTTTCAAGCACATCTTTACCTGCCGTTCTCAATCGGTCAAGAAGGCCAAGTCGAGTGACGAGAGGACGCAGGTGATCCAGCTGTGCGGGGGCCTGGCGATCCAGACGAGGGGAAAGAGTTGTTTTCCATCTATCACTTTTCCGGAGTCGGTCCGTGGCTGGTAGGCGACCTGGTTCTACTGTCAAGACCAGGCGACCCCAGGACAGTCGACTGGTCTCCCCCCTTTCTCACTCGACCGAGCTGAAAAACCTGCTTCTCTGAAAGTGGCGTCGGAGGAACGGGCCCAAGTCAAAGTGATGGTCGGTCGAGTGGTTGAGCTTGTCCGTGAGGGCGTGACGGGTATGGATTTGCTGGAGGTCTTCCTCCGGAGGCGCATCCAACCGCTCCAGGCTCGTGACCACCCGATGTGGCTGTACTCGGGTCTCGATGACACCACTCGGATCCACCCGGAGGAGGTCACTGATGAGATGCTGGAGGGGTGGCTGTCGAGCATCACAGGAAACAAGGACAACCCCCGAGGAGCCAGGAGGGTAATTCCACTCAACAACTCGTATGACGTGGACCAGGCATGTCTTTATGCTCCTGACTGAGGTCTTGTTTTTCTTCATTGGTCTTCTTTGAGTTGGTCGATTGACCTTTGTCTTGTCTGTTGTTTTTCAGGCGACTACTGAGATGTACTCGACGCCCAACGGGGCCCAGGGGCCAACTGAGGAAGGGGAGGCGAGCGGAGGTGAGAGTGGAGACGATCAAGGCGAGTGGGAGTCCGACAGTGAAGGAGAAGGAGACGACAACGTCGACTCCAGCGAAGGAGAGGAGGAGGAGGTTGAACCCCCTCGCCCGGAGGGGCGATCCAAGCTCACACACGATCCGTCGCAGGAACGTGGCAAGGCGTCTGCTCCTGTTGGGCAGTCGTCGAAACGCCCTCGAACCTCTTCTCCTACGCCGACTGGAAAGGCTCCCAAGCACCCACGCGCAGCACCGTCCAAGCCACCCAAGGCTCTGCCCAAGATGAAGGTGGCCGTCCCCACCATTTCCGGGTAATAATAAAACTTGTTTTCCTTTGTCGACCGTGGACGGATCCTTGGTCGATCCATTGAGCCAACCGACTGACTTTCGAGGCTTGCAGTGCTGCTACTTCTGAGATCTCCGCCAAGGACGACGACCAAGAGATGGAGGATGCTGTTACCTCCAACCCTGGTACAATTACTGACGTTCCACTTTGAGTCGACTAAACACTTATTGCAACTCTGGTCGATTGAATGTTTCCCTTGTAGCCCCTCCTCATGTTATCGACCTCCCAGATGACGACGACAACGGTCTGTTGAGAGTGAGGAGGCACAAGAGGGCGTCGGCTGACAAGACCCCCCAATCCGCTCCGGTGTCTGAGGCCGTAGCTCGGGATGGTGGTGACACCACTCGGGCTTCTGTGACCTTCGTCGTTCCTCTGGCGAGTGTGCGGCCCTCGACATCGACTGCGGATCCGTCTTCGCTTTTTGCCCCATACCCCGTCCCCGAGGACCAAGCGGCTGCTGCAAAAGAGGCTATACGTCAGGCGGGGATCATGATGGAGCAAGTGAAGTTGGCTCGGGAGGCCAGCCAAGCAGCTTATGACGCGAGCTCGGCTCTTCAGAGCAACGTCCAGGTCAGTCGACTCAACGCTTGGTCTGTTATGATATGCTATTTGAAGAATCTCTTTTCCGAAGATCTTTGTATCTGTACACCCACTGGGTGTGTCTGCCAATTCTTGGACGAGTGGGGGCACGCTAAGTGCACCCACTGGGTGTAGTCCCCGAGACTACGGTGGACTGCGGGCAGTCGACTGTAGTCTTTATATTGTGTTGCTGTAGCTGTATTTCTTCACTTGGTCTGGTCAGGCCATGTCGAACGGGACTGTATCCGGTCGACTGCGGGCAGTCGACTCTTTTTTTTACAGTGGGGGCACGCTGAGTGCACCCACTGGGTGTAGTCCCTGAGACTACTGTCGAATGTTCTTGATTCGGCTGTAGTCTTAGAAACGTCATCATTGTCTCTTGGTTGCTCGGAAGCAACTTGTCTTGGACATCTGTCGACTGATTTTTCTTTTTACAGAAATCTTACGAACTTGTAGCTTGCTATACTGAGTTGGAGAATCAGCAGATCCAGCTCAACCTTAACTTGAAGCTTGCCTAGGAGAATTTGAAGAAGGCGCAAGAAGAAGCAAAAGGTATGGCTGGTGAGGTTCTCCATTCTTAACGGGTGGCTTTTCTTTCTTGCCCATTCTTAACGTTGGTTCCACTCGACGCGCCGCAGATAAACTGGAGGAAGCTCTGAAGAAGAAGGATCAAGATCTTGCAGAGGCACAAAAGGAGACCTCGAGCAAAACGAAGCTCGCAGAAGAGAAACTGGCTTCGGTCGAAACTCTTGAACAGGAGAACTCCAGACTGAAAACTGCTCTCGAGACAGCTAATCGAGATGCCAGTCGACTGAAGAAAGAAAAGATGGCTCTGCATGACAAGGCGGGTGAGCTGGCGGGGAAGGTAAAAGATCTGGAGGCTTATCTCGGTGGACTCGCCAAGAAGCTGTTCGTCATGCTCGAAGGTAATTATTCCAACCCGGCTATCTTGTAGTTACCGAGCCCGCGTACGACCACTGTCTTATTCTTGAATCATGTTTGCAGAATTCTGCCAGAGCTTCGAAGAGGAAACCAGTCGAGTGGAGCCAGGCTTGGATCCCGCCAATTCTCTCATGAAGGACGAGGCTGCTATGAACGTGCTCCGACTGGAGTCTTGTGTTACCAGCGTTGTTGATTATCTTGCTTGGCTGAAGGTTGCGATGTCGCGGATCGACACATCACTCTGGCCCGGAACGACACTTCAGAACGACCTCGAGTCCCTGATGGTCCGACTGAATGAAGTCCCGGGTCGAGTGGCGGAATGGAAGAAATCTTCTGGTAGATGTGGTGCTGATGTCGCTCTGTCTCTGGTCCGCGTCCATTGCAAGGAGGCGCGAGAAGAAAAGCTGGCCGCCATCCAAGTTGCTAATACCAGGAAGCACAACTTTCAGGACTTCATGGAGACTTTTATTGCTGCTGCCACTCGTATTGCAGACGGGATCGACTTGGACGAGTTCGTCGCCCCTTCCAGTCCTCCTCCTGAGGAATGAAAAACTTTCATGCTTCACTTTAAATTTGCCTCGGAATGCCGAGTGGATTTGTAACCATTAAACTCCGCCGAGCCGAGGGCTCGAGTACTTTGATCTGAGGTCTGGGACCTTTTAGGATTTATCCGATCTTGATTTCTCGTTGAATATCTTCATGGTTTGATTCGTCGAGTGGAACTTGATCTTCACTTGGAATAACCTTGTATTTGCGGCGCAGCTCCAAAGGAGAAGGTAGCAGTCGACTCGCGGATTGGGTTGTGTCCTGTTGTTAGGCGAGCGCTGGGCTGCAGCTAAGCCCCCGAGTGGGAGGTTTGCTCTCCACTCGGTAGGATTTTTAAACACTTAGGCGAGCACTGGGCTGCAGCTAAGCCCCCGAGTGGGAGGTTTGCTCTCCACTCGGTAGGATTTTTAAACACTTAGGCGAGCACTGGGCTGCAGCTAAGCCCCCGAGTGGGAGGTTTGCTCTCCACTCGGTAGGATTTTTAAACACTTAGGCGAGCACTGGGCTGCAGCTAAGCCCCCGAGTGGGAGGTTTGCTCTCCACTCGGTAGGATTTTTAAACACTTAGGCGAGCACTGGGCTGCAGCTAAGCCCCCGAGTGGGAGGTTTGCTCTCCACTCGGTAGGATTTTTAAACACTTAGGCGAGCACTGGGCTGCAGCTAAGCCCCCGAGTGGGAGGTTTGCTCTCCACTCAGTAGGATTTTTAAACACTTAGGCGAGCACTGGGCTGCAGCTAAGCCCCCGAGTGGGAGTCTGGCTCGCCACTCGGTAAGATTTCTAATCACTTAGGCGAGCGCTGAGCTGCAGCTAAGCCTCCGAGTGGGAGGTTTGCTCTCCACTCGGTAGGATTTTCAAATACTTAGGCAAGTGGTTGGAATGCAGCTAAGCCCCCGAGTGGGAGGATTGCTCTCCACTCGGTAGGATTTTTTCAAACTTAGGCGAGTGCTTGACTGCAGCTAAGTCTCTAAGTGGGAGAACTTAGGCGAGTACTGGACTGCAGCTAAGCCCCCGAGTGGGAGGATTGCTCTCCACTCGGTAGGATTTTTTCAAACTTAGGCGAGTGCCTGACTGCAGCTAAGTCTCTAAGTGGGAGAACTTAGGCGAGTACTGGACTGCAGCTAAGCCCCCGAGTGGGAGGATTGCTCTCCACTCGATAGGATTTTTTCAAACTTAGGCGAGTGCCTGACTGCAGCTAAGCCTCTAAGTGGGAGAACTTAGGCGAGTACTGGACTGCAGCTAAGCCCCCGAGTGGGAGGATTGCTCTCCACTCGGTAGGATTTTTCAAACTTAGGCGAGTGCCTGACTGCAGCTAAGCCTCTAAGTGGGAGAACTTAGGCGAGTACTGGACTGCAGCTAAGCCCCCGAGTGGGAGGATTGCTCTCCACTCGGTAGGATTTTTCAAACTTAGGCGAGTGCCTGACTGCAGCTAAGCCTCTAAGTGGGAGAACTTAGGCGAGTACTGGACTGCAGCTAAGCCCCCGAGTGGGAGGATTGCTCTCCACTCGGTAGGATTTTTTTCAAACTTAGGCGAAACGGATTCGCAGCCAAGTCACCCACTAGGGGATTTTGTATGCAAACAAGAGTGACAGCAATTATTGGGACACTCTTGTCTTTGGTAAAAATGAACTGCAGAAATTTTTTCTTATTACATCTCGTCCAAGGGAGAACTCAAGTGTAAAAGGGGCGGAGCAGTTCCGCATTCCAAGCTCATGGCTCATCGATCTGGTGATCAACATTGTAGAGGTGATATGATCCATTGTGGAGGACTCTGGTGACGATGAAGGGGCCTTCCCAAGTAGGAGCAAGTTTGTGTGGTTTCTGTTGATCCACTCGGAGGACCAAATCTCCTTCCTGGAAGGCTCGGCTCTTCACATTTCTGGCATGGAATTGACGCAAGTCTTGCTGATAGATGGTCGATCTGATCATAGCCATTTCCCTCTCCTCTAGGAGGTCGACTGCGTCTTTCCGGGCTTGCTCTGCTTCGTCTTCGTTATAAAGCTCGACTCTGGGGGCGTTGTGAAGTAGATCACTCGGCAGGACGGCTTCGGCTCCGTAAACCAGAAAAAATGGCGTTCTTCCGGTCGACCGGTTCGGGGTGGTCCTCAGCCCCCACAAAACCGACGGAAGTTCGTCGACCCAAGCGCTTGCTGCGTGCTTGAGATCACGCATCAATCGAGGCTTCAATCCTTTGAGAATCAGACCATTTGCTCTTTCAGCTTGTCCATTCGACTGAGGATGCGCGACCGACGCGTAGTCGACTCGTGTGCCTTGAGAGGCGCAAAAAGCTCTGAACTTGTCTGAATCGAAGTTTGACCCATTGTCGGTGATGATGCTATGCGGGACCCCATATCTAAACGTTAGCCCTCTGACGAAACTGATAGCAGTGCAAGCATCGAGATTCTTGATAGGCTTGGCTTCAATCCATTTGGTGAACTTGTCGACTGCCACAAGCACATGCGTGAATCCGCTCCTGCCTGTTCTCAGTGGACCGACCATGTCCAGTCCCCAGACAGCAAAGGGCCAAACGAGTGGAATGGTCTTCAGGGCTGATGCAGGCTTGTGTGACATGTTGGAGTAGAACTGGCAACCTCCACACTTGTCGACTATCTCTTTTGCCATCTCATTTGCTCTTGGCCAGTAAAACCCTGCTCGGTATGCTTTAGCCACGATGGTCCGAGAGGACGCATGGTGACCACAGGTCCCCGAGTGGATATCATTAAGGATCATCTGACCCTCTTCTGGTGTTATGCATTTCTGACCGATTCCAGTCGCGCTTTCCCTATACAACTGTCCCTTTATGACTGTGAAGGCCTTGGATCAGCGGACGATCTATCGAGCCTCTTCCTCGTCCTCCGGGAGTTCTTTCCTCAAGATATACGCGATGTATGGTACCGCCCAGTCGGGAGTGATAGCCAAGACCTCCATGACTAGGTCGACCACAGCAGGAATTTCGACTTCAGTCGGATCTGTGGCACTTTTCGGTTGCGGGGCTTCTTCTGTGAAAGGATCCTCCTGGACTGACGGCGAGCGGATGTGCTCCAAAAACACATTGCTGGGGATGGCTTCTCTCTTGGAGCCTATCTTTGCTAGATCATCTGCCGCTTGATTTTTCAGTCGGGGGATGTGATGAAGCTCTAACCCCTCAAATTTCTTTTCTAGCTTTCTTACTACGTTGCAATAGCCAGTCATAGCTGGGCTTCTGACGTCCCACTCCTTCATCACCTGATTGACCACTAAATCTGAGTCGCCGTAGACCATGAGGCGCCGGACGCCGAGTGAAATGGCCATGCGCAACCCGTACAAGAGTGCTTCATATTCTGCTGCATTGTTGGAGGAATCGAAGTGAATCTGGAGGACGTATCTGAGCTTATCTCCTCGGGGGGAGACCAATACTACCCCAGCACCGGAACCATTCAGCATCTTAGATCCATCGAAGAACATGGTCCAGTGCTCCGAGTGAACTTGAGTCGGAAGTTGCTGTTCAATCCACTCGGCGACGAAATCTGCAATTTCTTGGGACTTGATAGCCTTCTTTGCTTCGAACTTGATATCTAGGGGAAGGAGTTCAATCGCCCACTTCGCCACTCGACCAGTTGCATCTCTGTTGTGCAAAATCTCTGACAGTGGAGCGTCGCTGACGACTGTAATGGAATGGTCAGAGAAGTAGTGTGCAACCTTCTTCGTGGTCATGTAAATCCCGTATACAAGCTT